>NC_069505.1:220984219-221069219 GCF_027579735.1 Bombina bombina | reverse complement strand
ACCTTAATCAGCGGTGTTTGATTTCATTGACATCGGTATTCTGATGTCACTTCCGGTTAATCATACCGGATGTCAACAAGCCGGCATTACTTTGCTAAGGTAAAACTGGCATTACGTTGCTAACGGCATTACGTTGCTAAGGTCAAACTCGATGTCACTTCCATTTATTAAGGATAGTATCTTAAAGTTACTCCTTTATTATATTTTATTCAAAGGCTTAGTTTAATGACATAGTTATGTCACTTCCGGTTAATGATACCGGATGTAAACAAACCCGGCAATACTTCCGGTTATTCATTACTAAGAGCTAACCCGGTGACACATCAATTGCTATTCCAGTTATTAGGGATGGCTTCTCAAAGTTACTCTATCTTATATTCTGTGCAGAGACCAATAACATTGCAATCATAAAAAACCCTGTCTTCACAAAAAGGACCCAAAGGACTAATTTATATAAAAATTCGTTTGGGAAATTTAAGCCTAAAAACTATAAAAAGTATATTTATAAAAATGTAAAATTGTGATAGATCCTTAAAAAAGTGGTTTAAAAGAAGTCTTTAAAAATACAAATATATTATATATAATATGTAGTCATACATATAGAAACCAAACTAATGATCAAGGGATTGGTTCATATCTCAGATAGTTGTTACTCCTTGGAGAACATCAATTCTGATCTATGGCTGAGCTTAGTATAGCACATAGAGACATATAACTTCACTGTTTGTTGCCCTAGTTTCTGAGATTGAATTTCAAGAGTTTCAAAATGGCTAAATGATTAAATTCTATATCTATGTGCATTTTACCTTAAATCCTACAAGAGTAACGTTGTTCTTAATGGGATTAAGTACTAAACTAATCTTTGGAGGTTCATAAATTGGTAATCGGATCATGATTCTATAGGTTGTATCATATTTTTCGGGATGTGTATATTAATAGAGGTCAATGTGCATTTAATGCTGTAGTATGGCTGGTGATTCTTACAGATTCAGTTTCCTTTGTAAAGTTTTTAAGGTGGTTTCAGTGAGATATAAAAAATGGGAAGAAGATGTAGTCTGGTATTCATTGTATCTGATCACAAAGAATGGCTCAATTGTGTAGGTAGGTCAAGTCCTCTCTATTATTCAGACCTTTCGGATGAAGACAATCCATTAAAAAGATCCATTTGGATTCAGCTTTAAGGAGGGTCTTTTCAAAATCCCCTCCTCTCCAATTTCTTATAACTTTTTGTATGCCCATAAATTTCATCTCTTGTATTTTGCCATTATGTTTAGTGGCAAAATGTTTATAAAGGATTGTGTCTTTATCCTTTTTTTCTATTAGCCGAATGTGCTCTCTTAACCTGTCTCTAAGGCTCCTTGAAGTCTGGCCGATGTACTGAAGGCCACAGGTACATTCTATAAGATAGATGATGCCTGTATCTTGACATCTGATGAGGTCCTTGATCTTAAATTCTTCTCCTGTTTGCGTTGATTTGAACTTCTTTGTTTTGGTTCCTCTTTTACAGGCTTTACAGCTTAAGCAAGGGAAGAAGCCTTTAATTACTTCTCCTTGTAGATTTTGTGTATTAGGTTTCTTCTTTTTTGGCAGGCTTGGTGCTAGTCTGTTTTTTAAATTCTCTGTTTTCTTATATACGAAGCTCGGTCGATCTGGAAGCTTCTCTCCGATTATGTCATCGTTTTTCAACAGATGCCAGTGCTTTTTGAAAAATTTTTCCATAATGTGCTTATTGCTGCAATATTCAGTGATCATTGGTACATGTATAGTTTCTTCTATTCCTTTTGTTTTCTTATCTTTATATTTCATTAGTTCCTTTCTTTCCACCTTTCTTACTTCCTCTATCTTGAGGTCCAGTTCTTCCTCTTTATACCCTCTTTCTATGAACTTCTCTTTCAGACGTAATGCTTGTTCTTCCCATTTTTCACTGTTAGAACAATTCTTTCGAACTCTCAGGAATTGACTCTTGGGAATGTTCTTTTTCCACTTTTCATGATGGCAACTTTCGTGATGTACATAATTGTTGCTATCAACTGTTTTAAAATGTGTTGAGGTTTCCCATTTTTTGTTTTTTGCTTCTATTTGTAGATCTAGAAAGACGATTTCCTTTATACTCCAAGTATGGGTAAATTTGAGATTCAGTCTGTTCTGATTCATGATCTCAATTGTATATAGTAGATCTTGTATTGAACCTTTCCAAATGATTAAGATATCGTCTATATACCTGCGGTAGAGGACCAGGTCCGCGCTTGCTGGGCAGGAGTCCCAGAATATACTCTCCCATTTTCCCATATACAAGTTGGCATAGCTAGGCGCGAACCTGGTCCCCATCGCTGTGCCGCATATTTGTTGGTAATAGACTCCCTCGTTACAAAAGTAATTATGTTGTAGGATATATTGAATGCTGTCCATTATGAAGTCGGCCTGATCTTCTAACATCTCCGGGTCTTTTTTCAAAAACCAGTTGATCGCTTCAAGTCCCTCTATATGTGGTATGCTGGTGTACAGTGCAGCGACATCACAGGTCGCCATAATATATCCATCTTCCCACGGGGTTTCTTCCAAGAGATTTAGAACTTGGGTGGAATCCCTCAAATAGGATGGGAGGGCTTTCACATATTTCTGGAGATGTTGATCCACATATTCTGACAAATTGCTAGTGAGTGATCCAATTCCAGAGATAATTGGACGGCCAGGTGGTTCTTTGAGGTTTTTGTGTATCTTGGGCAAGTGGTATAGTATCGGAGTTATCGGGTATTTGGTATCTAGATACTTATATTCTTTTTCATCCAGTATACCTAATGATTTTGCGTTTTCTAAAAGTTCCTTTAGTTCTTCCTGGAACCTGTTCACAGGATCATTCTTTAGCTTCAGGTATGTCATCTGATCATTCAATAGGCGTTGGTTTTCTGCCAGATACTTCTCTCGGTCTAAGATGACTATACCTCCACCTTTATCCGCTGGTTTGATCGTAAGATGGTTCTTATTCTCTAGTCTCCTGATTGTTTCTGTATGTTGCCTTGATAGATTCGGTTTTATTCTTTTCAGACTTTTTTGGTTGATATCTCTGATGTCTTTAGTCACCATCAGTTCAAATGCCTCAATGGCATTCCCTTTCGCATGTACAGGGTAGAATCTTGATATTGGTTTTAACCCTGTGTGTATGTAGGGGTCCTCGGCATTTGCTGATGTGTAACTTCTTATTGGTGTCGGGTCCATTGGAGTTTTTAGAAAAAATCTTTTTAAAGTCAATTTCCGTATAAAGTTTTTAGTATTCATGAATGCTTGAAATTTGTCCATACTTCTGGCTGGAGCAAACGAGAGGCCATATTTCAGGATCTCTCTTTCCTCTTTGCTAATTTCATAGGTACTGAGGTTGAAAATCCCATCTCCAATATTTGTCACGTTGTGTGGAGTTTTTGATGTAGTTGCTATCTGTATAGGTTCTGTGTCATCCAGTGTCAACTCTTCTTCATTATTTGGTATCTTTTTCGTTGTTCTTTTGCCCCCCCCGTTTACCTCTGGTCTTTTTTCTTTGTTTTACTGTGTCAGGGGCCTTCTCTTCTATCCTCTCTGTTTCTTCTATTTTACTTGTTTGTCTTTTGCTGTTGATGGATTCATCCTTAAAAAATGTGATGAAGAGGCAGTTTGATTTAAGCTCGTTCCTGGATTCGTATCACCATTCTGTGCTGTTCTATGGATGCCTTCATTCTGGCTGTAGGCCTTTTCCAGATTTTTGGGTTGTTTTCTCTCTTGTGTTTCATAGTTCCTTATGAAACACAAGAGAGAAAACAACCCAAAAATCTGGAAAAGGCCTACAGCCAGAATGAAGGCATCCATAGAACAGCACAGAATGGTGATACGAATCCAGGAACGAGCTTAAATCAAACTGCCTCTTCATCACATTTTTTAAGGATGAATCCATCAACAGCAAAAGACAAACAAGTAAAATAGAAGAAACAGAGAGGATAGAAGAGAAGGCCCCTGACACAGTAAAACAAAGAAAAAAGACCAGAGGTAAACGGGGGGGCAAAAGAACAACGAAAAAGATACCAAATAATGAAGAAGAGTTGACACTGGATGACACAGAACCTATACAGATAGCAACTACATCAAAAACTCCACACAACGTGACAAATATTGGAGATGGGATTTTCAACCTCAGTACCTATGAAATTAGCAAAGAGGAAAGAGAGATCCTGAAATATGGCCTCTCGTTTGCTCCAGCCAGAAGTATGGACAAATTTCAAGCATTCATGAATACTAAAAACTTTATACGGAAATTGACTTTAAAAAGATTTTTTCTAAAAACTCCAATGGACCCGACACCAATAAGAAGTTACACATCAGCAAATGCCGAGGACCCCTACATACACACAGGGTTAAAACCAATATCAAGATTCTACCCTGTACATGCGAAAGGGAATGCCATTGAGGCATTTGAACTGATGGTGACTAAAGACATCAGAGATATCAACCAAAAAAGTCTGAAAAGAATAAAACCGAATCTATCAAGGCAACATACAGAAACAATCAGGAGACTAGAGAATAAGAACCATCTTACGATCAAACCAGCGGATAAAGGTGGAGGTATAGTCATCTTAGACCGAGAGAAGTATCTGGCAGAAAACCAACGCCTATTGAATGATCAGATGACATACCTGAAGCTAAAGAATGATCCTGTGAACAGGTTCCAGGAAGAACTAAAGGAACTTTTAGAAAACGCAAAATCATTAGGTATACTGGATGAAAAAGAATATAAGTATCTAGATACCAAATACCCGATAACTCCGATACTATACCACTTGCCCAAGATACACAAAAACCTCAAAGAACCACCTGGCCGTCCAATTATCTCTGGAATTGGATCACTCACTAGCAATTTGTCAGAATATGTGGATCAACATCTCCAGAAATATGTGAAAGCCCTCCCATCCTATTTGAGGGATTCCACCCAAGTTCTAAATCTCTTGGAAGAAACCCCGTGGGAAGATGGATATATTATGGCGACCTGTGATGTCGCTGCACTGTACACCAGCATACCACATATAGAGGGACTTGAAGCGATCAACTGGTTTTTGAAAAAAGACCCGGAGATGTTAGAAGATCAGGCCGACTTCATAATGGACAGCATTCAATATATCCTACAACATAATTACTTTTGTAACGAGGGAGTCTATTACCAACAAATATGCGGCACAGCGATGGGGACCAGGTTCGCGCCTAGCTATGCCAACTTGTATATGGGAAAATGGGAGAGTATATTCTGGGACTCCTGCCCAGCAAGCGCGGACCTGGTCCTCTACCGCAGGTATATAGACGATATCTTAATCATTTGGAAAGGTTCAATACAAGATCTACTATATACAATTGAGATCATGAATCAGAACAGACTGAATCTCAAATTTACCCATACTTGGAGTATAAAGGAAATCGTCTTTCTAGATCTACAAATAGAAGCAAAAAACAAAAAATGGGAAACCTCAACACATTTTAAAACAGTTGATAGCAACAATTATGTACATCACGAAAGTTGCCATCATGAAAAGTGGAAAAAGAACATTCCCAAGAGTCAATTCCTGAGAGTTCGAAAGAATTGTTCTAACAGTGAAAAATGGGAAGAACAAGCATTACGTCTGAAAGAGAAGTTCATAGAAAGAGGGTATAAAGAGGAAGAACTGGACCTCAAGATAGAGGAAGTAAGAAAGGTGGAAAGAAAGGAACTAATGAAATATAAAGATAAGAAAACAAAAGGAATAGAAGAAACTATACATGTACCAATGATCACTGAATATTGCAGCAATAAGCACATTATGGAAAAAATTTTCAAAAAGCACTGGCATCTGTTGAAAAACGATGACATAATCGGAGAGAAGCTTCCAGATCGACCGAGCTTCGTATATAAGAAAACAGAGAATTTAAAAAACAGACTAGCACCAAGCCTGCCAAAAAAGAAGAAACCTAATACACAAAATCTACAAGGAGAAGTAATTAAAGGCTTCTTCCCTTGCTTAAGCTGTAAAGCCTGTAAAAGAGGAACCAAAACAAAGAAGTTCAAATCAACGCAAACAGGAGAAGAATTTAAGATCAAGGACCTCATCAGATGTCAAGATACAGGCATCATCTATCTTATAGAATGTACCTGTGGCCTTCAGTACATCGGCCAGACTTCAAGGAGCCTTAGAGACAGGTTAAGAGAGCACATTCGGCTAATAGAAAAAAAGGATAAAGACACAATCCTTTATAAACATTTTGCCACTAAACATAATGGCAAAATACAAGAGATGAAATTTATGGGCATACAAAAAGTTATAAGAAATTGGAGAGGAGGGGATTTTGAAAAGACCCTCCTTAAAGCTGAATCCAAATGGATCTTTTTAATGGATTGTCTTCATCCGAAAGGTCTGAATAATAGAGAGGACTTGACCTACCTACACAATTGAGCCATTCTTTGTGATCAGATACAATGAATACCAGACTACATCTTCTTCCCATTTTTTATATCTCACTGAAACCACCTTAAAAACTTTACAAAGGAAACTGAATCTGTAAGAATCACCAGCCATAATAAAGCATTAAATGCACATTGACCTCTATTAATATACACATCCCGAAAAATATGATACAACCTATAGAATCATGATCCGATTACCAATTTATGAACCTCCAAAGATTAGTTTAGTACTTAATCCCATTAAGAACAACGTTACTCTTGTAGGATTTAAGGTAAAATGCACATAGATATAGAATTTAATCATTTAGCCATTTTGAAACTCTTGAAATTCAATCTCAGAAACTAGGGCAACAAACAGTGGAGTTATATGTCTCTATGTGCTATACTAAGCTCAGCCATAGATCAGAATTGATGTTCTCCAAGGAGTAACAACTATCTGAGATATGAACCAATCCCTTGATCATTAGTTTGGTTTCTATATGTATGACTACATATTATATATAATATATTTGTATTTTTAAAGACTTCTTTTAAACCACTTTTTTAAGGATCTATCACAATTTTACATTTTTATAAATATACTTTTTATAGTTTTTAGGCTTAAATTTCCCAAACGAATTTTTATATAAATTAGTCCTTTGGGTCCTTTTTGTGAAGACAGGGTTTTTTATGATTGCAATGTTATTGGTCTCTGCACAGAATATAAGATAGAGTAACTTTGAGAAGCCATCCCTAATAACTGGAATAGCAATTGATGTGTCACCGGGTTAGCTCTTAGTAATGAATAACCGGAAGTATTGCCGGGTTTGTTTACATCCGGTATCATTAACCGGAAGTGACATAACTATGTCATTAAACTAAGCCTTTGAATAAAATATAATAAAGGAGTAACTTTAAGATACTATCCTTAATAAATGGAAGTGACATCGAGTTTGACCTTAGCAACGTAATGCCGTTAGCAACGTAATGCCAGTTTTACCTTAGCAAAGTAATGCCGGCTTGTTGACATCCGGTATGATTAACCGGAAGTGACATCAGAATACCGATGTCAATGAAATCAAACACCGCTGATTAAGGTTATTATTACACACAAATATCTACCAATTGTAAGATAGCCACTAATAGTACCTAAAATTTACAGAAACTTCAAATCTAAACAAAAATTTATAAGACATTTTATAGTAATATCGAAAACCGGAAGTAAATTCAGCCATTTCCGGTTAAACAATCAGTAGGCCTATATAAAGATGCTTAGCTTACCAATGAATCAGTCTTGAAAAAGGTCTTGTATGGACCGAAACGCGTAGACAGCATTGGTAAGCATCTTTTTGATTATTCTTTTTTTGGAAATTCGGCTACACTATGTTGTATCTTTGTTTTTAGGGCACATCGATACCTAACAGACCCAGCTAAGATCCCCAAAAGGATTCCTTTGGACGATCCTTCACCAGCAATTGTAACAAGTTTTCTCACAGGGAATAAGATTGTACTTATAATCACCTTTTTGGATAAGTTGATATTGGCTTTTTGTACTTTCTATTTTTAAGGGATTTTTTCTTTTTTTCACTAACTTTATACCACCACGAACGCTTTTTGGATCGTTATATACACATTTTTTAACAAGTCAGGAATTCATTTTAAGTTTTTTAGCGTTCACGCACAGTTTTTAGCGTTCACGCACGATTTTTTATGTGACTTTTTATGTGATATTGTTCTTTTTACCCAATTTTACACTTACTACCTGTCACCCACTCATTGTTTCACATATTTGCTTTTTAGGATTGACACTGTCATTTTTTGGAATTTTATTGTATGTATTGATTTTTAATTGTATGTATTGATTTTTACATTTGTTGCACTTGTATTCTAATTTAAGTGTTGCACAGATTGTTGACACCATTGTTTTTGATTTCTCTTCAGTATATATTTACCAGCTTGTGATACATAATTACGTATTTATGTTATGTATATATTTCCTTTTGGTACCGCAGCTACCCTTGTAACAAGAGGTTAGTGTTAAAGATTCTAAATCGAGTGCGGCGTTTGTCAAGCACTCCCTCTTTTGAATCCTAACTGCGGCTGCTACACTGTTATGGATCCATAGCTCCACTGATATATACCGTGCTCCCATTTTTAGCACCCTATTTATCAGTCTCGTAGCCTAAAGAACAGTACCATCAAGCTCTGCACTTTTAGTTAATCCCACCGTGTTTGACGGGAGGTTAATTATACCCCACTCCTATCCATATGCTTTGGGAAAGGGTCTAATAAAACTAATGTGAGTTTTACATTATTATTTCCATTATCTTTTTGAGTTACTTTATGTTATGTTATGGTAACATTGTTGCTAACGCAGCTAATATTTCTAGAGATTACTAGTTCATTTTATCTGTTTTAAAATCTTCCTAGGAGATTTTAACCTCCATTGTTTTACACCGAATAAATATATTTTTAAAATCTATCATACTGGTGTGTAATTACCTTTTTAGCCTTTTTGGCGCTGTGATCACTACCACCTTTTTTAGTATAAATTTTTGAGGGGACTGGTTAGACCCCTTTTGTGACTCACAGCTTAAGGTATATCTTAGCGCTGATAAATCACAATATCCTTTATCAGAGCCTTGAGGTACCCCAACAGAAAGTGGTAATGGGGCAGAGGATGTTCCGGAGAAGGCTACACTAAATGTACGGTTAGTCAGATAGGAAGAGAATCACAAGAGAGCTGTGTCACAGATGCCGAAGGATTGGAGGGTTTGGAGCAGAAGAGGGTGGTCAACAGTGTCAAAGGTTGCAGACAGGTCAATGAGGATAAGCAGAGACAAGTGGCCTTTGGATTTTGCTGTAAGTAGGTCATTGGTAACCTTGACAATTGCTGTCTATGTAGAGTGATGGGAACGAAATCCAGATTGCAGTGGGTCAAGAAGAGAGTTTAGTGTAAGGAAATGGGATAGACGTGCATAAACTAGCTTTTAGAGGAGCTTTGAGGCAAGAGGGAGTAGGGAAATAGGGCGGTAATTGGAAGGGGAGGTTGGATCAAGGGAAGGATTTTTGAGGATAGGTGTGACCAGTGCATGTTTTAGAGATGAGGGAAATATACCAGTGCTGAGGGAGAGGTTGAAAATGGGGGTGAGGGTAGAAGTAAGGGAGGGGAGTAGCTGTGAGGGGATGGGGTCGAGGGGACAGGTAGTGAGGTGGGAGGACAGGATAAGGGCAGAAACTTCATCCTCATTAACAGGGGCAAAAGAGCTGCATTTTTGGATATTTGGGTTTTGTGTGATCGTGAGCTTTTGAGGGGGTGGGAGATTGGAAGTATGTTGAGAGCTGATTTCACTTCTGATGGAGTCAATTTTGTTTTTGAAGTGGCTTGCAAAATCTTGAGCTGAGAGAGAGGTTGTGTTAGGAGGTATATATATATATATATATATATATATATATATATATATATACACACACACACACATATACATATACATATATATATATATATATATATATATATATATATATAATGTAACACAGATTACTGCTACCAGCGCTCACCTGTATCCGACGATGATCAAATGTTGATCCGATGAACCGGCACAATGGAGAGTGGGCGGGGACACCCCCCCAAAATTCATCCAATGCCGAGGCTGCTACCACGGGCGGAACTGCCTATCACGCCCCAAACGGCAAAAGTAGCTATAAAAGATCCAAGTAAAGGCAATGCACAAGGCTACGGCACATGAGCTTGAAAAGATCAAGCAGATTCCAAACTAATATAAAAGTCCATAATTTTATTAGTCCAAAAGTTTAAAAACATGTAACTAAGAAAAAGCCAGTGTTTATTAAAGACTTTATTCTTTTGAATTGTTTAATTTTTGTTGTATATTAAACGCTAGAGAGTTTGAATAGAGGATAATACCAGTTATGTCTGATATGAATTCCACTCATTTCAATCCTTGTTTGTGTTTAGACGCACAAATTTCAGCTCCTATGCAGTTCTGTTCTTCTTGTGTTAAACAGACATTGCAGGGTAAAGACAAGTTTTTTAATGTTGAGCCTTATGGCTCTCAGGAGGATGTTGTCCAGGTAATACCAGGACCTTCCCCTATTTCGCCCAAAGCCTCTATGGAAGCTAACACTGTGTCCTGCGGTACCGCTATTACTCCCAGCGGAGCATTTTTAAAGGCAGACATTGCTGCACAGGTGTCCTCAGTGATATCTGCAGCCTTTGCCGAGTTTCCCAGATTTTCTGGGAAGCGCAAGGGGAAATCTAAGGTTTCAGAGACTAGGGTATCTGTTTCTAACGCTGACCCTCAGGTTCCTTTAGGATCAGAGGATGAGGAGAATTCTCGCTCAGAGGGTGAGATTTCAGATTCAGACAGTATAATGCCCTTCTCTGATAGTGAAGGTTATTCCTTCAGGTTTAAGCTAGAACACCTCCGGGGGATACTAAAGGAGGTTTTAGCTACTTTGGACGATTCTGATTCTCAGGCAGTGGTAACGCCTAAGAAGTACAATAAACTTAAAGGATTACTTTCTGTTATAATTTTTAAGCTAAACAACTAACATATTAAAGTTAATAAACATTAATTAAAACCTACTGACCTATATTTTCTCCAAAACGAAGTTTCATAACGTTCTAAAAGTTATATCTTTTATTCGCCAATGATGTCACGTTATCCGGCCCACTATTTTCAGCACTGCGTGTTCAAAATACTTAAACCAATAACTTTGTGTTTAAAGCGCCATTTTGAAACCTAGGTATTGTAAACGGATTGGTACAGAGCAAAGGATACCCACGGAGTGGGTTTGGAAAACAATTAAATTTGCAGACAAGATTTCTGATATACGGTAGAGATATGTTAATGAAATGCTATTGATAAAAAGCGTATTTGGGGTAGTTAGTTAGTAACAGGCATAGAAAATATTTACTTACAGTGGCCCTTTAATAGTTTCTTTGATGTTCCTTCCTCTTCTGAGGTTTTTCCGGTCCCAGATAGGGCTAAGGAAATCATAGCGCAAGAGTGGGAGAAACTAGGAGTGTTTAAGAAAATGTTTTCAGTAGATTCTTCCATTACGGAGGTTTGATCTTCGGTACCCAAGGTAAAGGGTGCCATTTCCACTCTAGCTAAGAGGACGACTATACCTATTGAGGATAGTTGCGCCTTCAAGGATCCTATGAATAAAAAGATGGAGGCTTATCTTAAGAAGATCTATGCACATCTTGGTATCCAATGGCAACCAGTGGTCTGTATTGCTACTGTGACTAATGCTGCCTCATATTGTTTTGAGGTATTAACAGATTCTCTACAGGAGGAAACGCCTCTTGACGAGATTCAGGACAGAATCAGAGCTCTCAGTTTTGCCAATACCTATATTGCTGATGTGGTACTCCAGGTCCTTAGATTGGCAGCCAAGGCTTCTGGTTTTGCTGTTTTGGCCAGACGGGCTTTATGGTTGAAGTATTGGTCAGCTGATGTTTCATCTAAGGCTAAACTGATGGCTCTTCCTTACAAGGGGAAGACCTTATTTGGACCGGGTTTGGCGGAAATCATTTCTGATGTTACAGGCGGAAAAGGGTCTTTTCTGCCTCAGGATAAGAGGAGCAAATCAAAGGGACATCAGTCATTTTCGTTCCTTTCGCAACTTTAGAGGAAAGTCCTCCTCGACTTCGTTCAAGCAGGATAATAACAAGCCAGCCTGGAAATCAACTCAGTCCTGGAGTAAGAGTAAGCAGGCCAAAAAGCCTGCTACCAACTCTAAGTCTGCATGAAGGGCCTGTATCTATTGGGGGGCAGACTCTCTCAGTTCGCTCAAGTCTGGTTAAGGGACGTTCCAGACCCATGGGCGGTGGAAATTTTGTCTCAGGGCTACAAGTTGTCCCCCCAGGGGCAGGTTTCACCTTTCCATGTTATCTGCAGACCAGATAAAGAGAGAGGCATTCTTGAGGTGTATCGAAGACCTCTTGGCACTGGGGGTGATTGTTCCGGTTCCAAAGTTGGAACAGGGTCTGGGTTTTTATTCAAACCTGTTTGTGGTTTCCAAAAAAGTGGGAACCTTCCGTCCGATTCTAGACTTAAAATGTCTAAACAAATTCCTCAAGGTTCCATCGTTCAAGATGGAAACTATTCGGACAATTCTTCCTTTGATACTAGAGCGTCAGTATATGACGACCATAGATTTGAAGGACGCTTACTTACATGTTCCCATCCACAGGGGTCATCACAAGTTTCTGAGATTTGCATTTCTGGATCGTCACTTTCAGTTTGTGGCCTTGCCTTTTCGGCCTGGCTACAGCTCCCAGAATATTCTCGAAGGTTCTAGGGGCCCTTCTAGCGGTGGTCCGGTCAAGGGGGATAGCAGTGGCCCCCTATCTGGACAACATTCTAATTCAGGCTCCCTCATTTCCAAAGGTGACATCTCACATGGAGATGTTACTCTCCTTCCTCCGGTCTCACGGGTGGAAGGTAAATGTGGAAAAGAGTTCTCTGGTTCCAGCAACAAGAGTTGTGTTCTTAGGGACGATTATAGACTCTGCTCTGATGAAGATATTCCTGACAGAGACCAGAACAGTCAAGCTGCTATCGGCTTGTCGAGTCCTTCAGGAGACACTTCGTCCTTCAGTTGCTCAGTGTATGAATGGAAGTAATTGGACTGATGGTGGCAGCCATGGACATCGTGCCATTTGCTCGTTTTCATCTGAGAGCTTTACAGTTATGCATGCTCAATCAGTAGAACGGAGATTATCTGGATCTTTCTCCAAAGATAGTGTTGGACCAGAAGACAAAAGAATCTCTTCATTGGTGGCTTTCTCGGGAGCAACTGTCCCGGGGCACTTGCTTTCGGAGACCATCTTGGGTGATAGTGACTACAGACGCCAGACTGGTGGACTGGGGGGACGTCTGGAAATCCCTCAAAGCTCAGGGTCTTTGGACTCAGGAGGAGTCCAAACTACCGATCAACATTCTGGAGTTAAGAGCAATTTACAATGCGCTTTTAGCTTGGCCTCAGTTGGCCTCAAACCAGTTCATCAGATTCCAATCAGACAACATAACATCAGTAGCGTACATCAACCATCAGGGGGGAACACAAAGTTCCCTATCAATGAGGAAGGTGTCTGGGATCATTCAGTGGGCGGAAGACCACTGTTGTTCTGTTGTCTGTCAGCCATCCACATCCTAGGAGTAGACAACTGGGATGCGGATTTTCTAAGCAGGCAGACTTTCCATCCGGGGGAATGGGAACTCCATCCGGAAGTGTTCTCCAAACTGGTATCCAGATGGGGGATGCCGGAGTTGGATGTCATGGCGTCCCGCCAAAATACAAAGCTTCCACGGTATGGTTCCAGGTCAAGGGATCCTCAGGCCTTTCTAATAGATGCCCTGGTAGTTCAGTGGGACTTCCAGTTGGCATATCTTTTTCCTCTGTCCCCTGCTGTCTCAGGTGATTGCCCGCATAAGACAGGAACGAGCATCAGTGATTCTAATCACCCCAGCTTGGCCTCGGAGAATCTGGTATGCAGATCTAGTGGATATGTCAACTCTACCTCCTTGGAAGCTTTCCCTGAGGAAGGACCTTCTTCTTCAGGGGCCTTTTCTTCATCCAAATCTCGTTTCTCTGAAGCTGACTGCTTGGAGATTGAATGCTTGATTCTATCTAAGCGAGATTTTCAGAGTCAGTGATTGAGACACTGATCCAGGCTCGTAAGCCAGTCACTAGAAGGATTTACCACAAGATATGGAGGAAATATCTTTTTTGGTGTGAAGTTAGGGATATTCTTTGGAGTAAGGTTAGGATCCCAAGAATATTATCCTTTCTTCAGGAGGGTCTGGATAAAGGCTTGTCTGTTAGTACCCTGAAGGGTCAAATTTCGGCCTTAATAGTCCTTTTACACAAACGTTTGGCAGATGTGCCAGACGTTCAGTCTTTTTGTCAGGCCTTAGTCAGAATTAGGCCGGTGTTTAAAGTGATTGCTCCTCCTTGGAGCCTTAATCTTGTGCTTAATGTTTTACAACAGCGTCCGATGCATTCCCTTGACATTAAACTTTTGTCTTAGAAAGTTTTGTTCTTGTTGGCTATTTCTTCTGCTCGGAGATTATCTGAACTCTCCGCTTTACAGTTTTATTCTCCTTATCTCATTTTTCATGCTGATAAGGCTGTTCTTTGTACTAAGTTGGGATTCCTTCCCAAAGTTGTATCTACTAAGAATATTAATCAGGAAATTGTTGTTCCTTCTTCAGACAAGGAGCGCTTGCTGCATAATCTGGATGTGGTTCGCACTCTTGAGTTTTACTTGGAAGCGAATAAAGACTTTCGGAAGTCTTCCGCTTTATTTGTTTGTTTTTCTGGGAAGTATAGAGGTCAGAGGGCGTCTGCCCCTACTCTAGCTCTTTGGTTGAGGAGTGTGATCCGTATGGCTTATGAGTCCTCTGGGAAACAACCTCCAGAGAGGATTAAGGCTCATTCCACCAGAGCCATATCCTCTTCTTGGGCTTTCAATAATGAAGCTTGATACTTTTGCCTCGGCTGAGGCAGCTTTTGGGAGAAAATTTCTTCAAGCGGTGGTGCCTTCTGTTTAGGCATGCTGGGTTTTTATCCCTCCCCATTCATCTGTGTACTCTAGCTTGGGTTCCCAACAGTAATTAAGATGAACCCGTGGACTCACCACATCTTTAAAAGAAAACAAAATTTATGCTTACCTGATAAATTTATTTCTTTGAGATGTGGTGAGTCCACGGACCCACCCTTTGTTTTTTGGGTAATTGTTTCAGGTTTTTGGCTAAACCTCAGACACCTCCGCACCTCGTGTCACTTTCCTTTCTCCATTTACTTTCGGTCGAATGACTGGGGGTTATGGGTAGGGAAGTGATACTTAAAGGGACACTAAACCCAAAGTTTTTCTTTTGTGATTCAGATAGAGCATGAAATTTTAAGCAACTTTTTTAATTTACTCCTATTATCAATTTTTCTTCGTTCTCTTGCTATCTTTATTTGAAAAAGAAGGCATCTAAGCTAAGGAGCCAGCCAATTTTTGGTTTAGAACCCTGGGCAGCACTTGTTTATTGGTGGGTGAATTTATCCACCAATCAGAAAGAACAACCCAGGTTGTTCACCAAAAATGGGCCGGCATCTAAACTTACATTCTTGCTTTTCAAATAAAGATACCAAGAGAATGAAGAAAAATTGATAATAGGAGTAAATTAGAAAGTTGCTTAAAATTGCATGCTCTATCTGAATCACGAAAGAAAAAAATTTGGGTTCAGTGTCCCTTTAGCAGTTTTTTACTGTGGTGCTCTTTGCCTCCTCCTGCTGGAGAGGAGTGGTATTCCCAACTGTAATTAAGATGAACCCGTGGACTCACCACATCTTAAAGAAATAAATTTATCAGGTATGCATACATCTTGTAGTTTTTTTTAAAAATATATATCTATACCTATATATCTATATGAATACATACAGGTATGTGTGTGTATGTATATAAAGAAAAAGTCGTTGGGATTATTTGATCCACTTCCAATACTCTGCGCAGAGTTTTTTTCATCGAGACCGGACCTACATTCGACACGCATCCAGCGTTCCTGACGTCACCAGCTGTAGTGAGCCGCGCCGGACACCTGTGCCATACCCTGACGGAGGATTCAGCTCGACTAAAGAGCAGGTAGGCACCATAGAGGTGTAGCGGTCCTGCAGCGTGGTTGTCAGTAAGTTATTCCTAAAAGAAGGTATCAACTTATTTTCACAGAAACTGCCAATTACGGAACTTTCAATATCTCCATACGGGACTTTTAACACCTGTTTACTCCTATAACGGAGCCATAATAATACTTCATCCCTAGGTAGTTTGATATCTACCTCTTTCCCAAACGGAACTTTCACTGTTATAAAAGCCAAGATTCCATAGGTGGATTTACTCTCTCATATAGGGCTACTATCCCAATATAATTTTAGACTGAGCTGCACAAATAGTCAGCTATTTTTAGCTTATTTTTTATGTTTTAGCATAGAGTTTGTTACTATATATGACCGGTCATAATATCATAGTATCAGTAGACAATATTTCATTGTTATTTTAATTAAGATAAATAAATTTTATTTTGATATACATATTGCTTTGATATTTGATTCATTTTAGTTGCTTGGATATTAGATTTAAACTAGTCGCACAGGTAGACTCTGTAACATCTACACTATATTTTTATGCCACACAAAGTGTTTTCATAATATATACCTTCATAATTCATATCTCTAAATATACTAATATATATTTATAGAATATTCATCATCCCCAGAGCTGTTTAGCGCATACACACATCTCTCTTTTTCTTTGTACCAGTTCTTGCATTATCTGCTTTATGGGAGCAGATTAGTGTGTATTGCAAGGGGCAGATTTGCGCACCATATACCCAACACTTTTTTAGTGTGTATGTATATAACATCCCCGAAAACGTTCCATTAAAGTGATTGAACTGTTTTGGAAAAGTCCTGTGAGTGCAATCCTTCTTTTGAATATAGCATTATATCATTGCACCCAGGCAGGTGACTACAGGTGGGTCGTGCTGCAGATTGGTTGAATATATTATACATTAAATTTGATTAAAAATTATATTTCAGGTTTCAAGTTATTTAACTGGAAAGGGCTCAAAAATATATATACACATGTATACACATATACACATATGCAGTGGATATAAAAAGTCTACACACCCCTGTTAAAATGTCAGGTTTCTGTGATGTAAAAAAAATTAGAGAAAGATAAATAATTTCAGAACTTTTTCCACCTTTAATGTGACCTACCTATAAACTACACAACTCGATTGAAAAACAAACTGAAATATTTAAGGTGGAGGGAAGTAAACAAAAAAAAACTAAAATAATGTGGTTGCATAAGTGTGCACACACTTATAACTGGGGATGTAGCTGTGTTCAGAATTAAGCAATCACATTCAAAACCATGTTTTGAGTCATCACACATCTGTCATAATTTAAAGTGCCTCTGATTAACCCTGAATAAAGTTCAGTTGTTCTAGTAGGTCTTTCCTGACATTTTCTTAGTTGCGTCCTACACAAAAGCCATGGTCCGCAGAGAGCTTCCAAAGCATCAGAGGGATCTCATTGTTAAAAGGTATCAGTCAGGAGAAGGGTACAAAAGACAAAAGAATTTCCAAGGCATTAGATATACCATGGAACACAGTGAAGACAGTCATCATCAAATGGAGAACATATGGCACAACAATGACATTACCAAGAACTGGATGTCCCTCCAAAATTGATGAAAAGACGAGAAGAAAACTGGTCTGGGGGGGCGGAGCCAGCAGCCAATCTGACAAGACGTGCAGGGACAGAGCTCTGCTCCTAAAAAAAGTGTATTTAGGTCTTTTACATTAACTAAGAGCAACGAAACTGCTCACAAACCAACTCAGTCAATTTGCGGGGTCACCTAGAGTTGCCCCTTACTTTTTTTGTGGGATATTTTGCGGTCCGAATTCAGGCCGACCGGGAGTACCAGAGCATTTTGCAGGAAAGGCTGCGGCTGCGGCCTACATCCGCACTCGATTCTGGGCCTGATTTTCCAAAAAGTTTCCCAACGCCAGCAAACCCTCCGACTAACCCTCCGGACCAACAAACACCCTATAGGAGAGGGTGAGGATTGATGGACAGTGCTTTCTTTCATTACAGAAGTCGGGCAGACATATTACAGTCAGCAACATCCCACGTGGCAATATGTGAGTAGAAAGCTGTTAACCCCTGATATAAGTGTCACTCAATCTGTGCCTCTGTCAACAGTACAGCATACTATCTTACCTGTACCATAGGCTAATGACACAAACCCACAAGGACTTTTATAGATCAACATATATCACTGCCCCACAAGTGTTTTCCCTGCGTGGATGTTCATTCAATAACATACAAAGCTGCAGATTCTGTCTCACTTGCAATAGCTGGATTGGTATTTACTGTGTTTCTCTCTTCATCTATGAACTAGAGATTAAAATCTGGATTGGTATTTACCGTAAATTACATATGGTCCTGATTCCTAAGCTGCTTTCCCTAGATAGTGGTGCTATGTATATGTATCCTGAATGAAGATTGCTAATAACAATTAATTCTCAAAACTGCATACTGTAGGTGTGGGCCCTACGCTATAAGTATACAACTCCGTTGGACAGCTAATAAAATCTTTAAGCAGGGCTACAAGGCCCTTATTGCTCCCACTATGTAAACCCGCAGGCAGTCTGGCGAAAGGGGGAAATAGTTAAAGGGGCCTGGTCCCTCTTCCCTTCTACTATGTCTTAAAGCTTCTACACCTGATAACTACTTTACCCTGGGTTATGGCTCACTTTTAAATATATATACTGCATACAGTTTGAGCGAGAGGGAACCGCAAACAGTTATTTATCATGCCACTGGGCTCTAGACGAAAGACTGTAAACCAAGCTGAATATAAAAAGTCCATGTCTGACCACTTTAAGCCTAAACCCCAGGCAGATAGACAGCCAAGCTCAGAGTCTCTGAATATCCCTCCACACGCCGAAAGTGAGCTGTTTGACCAGTACTCTCAGACAACAAGAGAACTTCCATCTACTATGGCATCTGAAATTGTCAACACAATCACCCAAAAAATCACTAACCTGCAAGAATCTCTCACTAAGACTTTTAAAAGTTCTATTGCAGATCTGCGAAAAGACATAGGCACAATCAGCGAGAGAGTTGAGGCCCTGGAGCAAAAACAAGAGGATCTGGCAGTAGAACAGGCACATCTCTCTAACCATTCCCATGTAGTGGTTGATATGCTAGACACAGTGGAAGCAAAGATGGCTGACATTGAGGATCGCTCCCGCCGCAACAACCTTAGATTCCGAGGAATCTCAGAAGAAATCCCCGCTGCTGACCTAGAATCTTTCCTAGCCGAATTCTGCGGCCATCTCAAAGCACCACAACTACCTAATGAAAATTTGCTTGACAGAGTCAACAGGCTACCTAGAGGGCGAAATATTCCATCTGAAAAGCCCAGTGATGTGATAGCTCGCTTCCATTTTTTCACATATAAAGAGCAGATTGCCAAAGCGATGTTTTCCAACCCTGCTTTACCCGAAAAATTCAGGGACATTCAAGTCTTTCCAGACCTCTCTCAGTTTACCATCCAAAAGAGAGCCACATTTAGAGAGGTTACTAAAATCCTTCGACAGCAGGGAATTAAATACAGATGGGGGTATCCAACAAAGCTCCTCATCCACAAAGATAACCACTACTCCACATACCAGGGCCTAGGGGTCACCCTCCGCCTTCAGGGGAGAAACCTTCTGCAACTCCACAGGCTGCTCACCTAAAGACCCAGTCTACACTTATTAGACCTGCTTCTGAGTGGCAACCTCTGCCACAGAGATCACCTAACCATAAGACACCATCTTTTGCCTTCAGTTTTCCTTCAGACCCTACTTCATTCTATACGGCTGGTTTACTCCGGCCGGAGTCTCCTGTTCCAGATTCTGATTTACTGATTAACCCAGGACGATAAGTATCCTATTTGGTGAAGGGGGGACTGTATCTTCTTGTGCTATGTTTTTGCTTGGATCCATGTTTTTTTTCTCCTGACAGGGTGGCTGGCAACCCCATAGACTGTTTCTCCCTGGTTGTAGTAAACCCCCTGAAATTATTATTTGGGACCCTATCCAGTTTCCCAACAGTCTATGGGCCATAATGACTACCCAGGACCTGAGGTCCACCAGGTTGTGGAGAGAGAGGGGTGGAGGGAACGATGGAGGGGAAAGGAAATGTATTGAGAAATGTAAAAGTTCCTTTTTTTGTTGTTGTGATGTGATGTATTTCATTCTCTGACTTAAATGCCAAGGTTTGAATTTAACTCAATGATTTTTTTTTTTCTTTCTTCTTTCTCCCCTCTCTCTCCTCCTCCCCCCCAATATTGAATTATTGACCATACCTTTAAGCCTCCTCACAATTTGATGCATATATAGGATATGCTAATACCCCACAATTGACAAAGATTTTAATATCATGAATGACACTCCCTGAGAATAGACCTCCCCCCCTTCCCCCTTCCCCCCTCCCCCCCCCCTTTTTTTTTTTCTCTAGGTTGTAATGCATTGATTTGTATATGTTTTTACTCCAAATTCTCTGTTTATCTTTTTGTACACCATTTTGTAAGTGTTTAGGCTGGTATTATGACTTTTTGGTCCATTTAGATATGGATCACGACCTACTCACTCCTCCCTAAAGCCTTTACCATTGGTGATAACCTACCCCAATAAACCTCCACATACATCAAGTTAGGTCCCACAGGTTGAGTCCTGCCATCACCAGGGGTCCAAGCTTATTATTACATATGGACTGTCCCCCCTATACCCCTAATTTAACTAGTTAATTGTTTCTTGTTTCTTAGTAATGTTTTTGTCAGGAAGTTTTAGAATTCATCTATGTTAAGTACCCCGTAGCTGCTGGCTACCACGACTATCTACTTAAAAACTTAAGTAACCCTACCCAACGGGTTCTCGCCCCCCCCAGAATTGTAGTTTACATTGTAAACATGTGAACACAGATTCTAAATTTCTCCCTTATTTCCCTACATTATTAGCTAGAATCCAGACCTGATTTCATACTTGATTAGTACTCCATTGGCTGGTCCCTAACTCCTTGCAGGGGTCTAGCTCTTGTATAACACATCTTCCTCTGTATTTCAGTATCTTATCTCTCTGCCCCTATTCTTCCTTCTTACCCCTTTTTTCTTCCCACCCCCCCTTTTTTTTTTTTTTTTTTTTTCCTCTTCCTCCCCTTCTCCCCCTTCCCTCCCTGAACGGTGCAAAACAGAAACGAGCCTACTATGGCGCTACCCTTCCTCACTTTGAATGTGAAGGGTCTGAACTCCCCTAACAAACGTAGTCTGTTGAGGAACTTTCTTAAATCTCGTAACCCGGATGTAGTTTATTTGCAAGAGACCCATTGGTCGACTGCCCATATGCCTACACTCAAGTTCTCAGATTACTCCGAAATATTCCATTCTACCTATAAAGACAAAACGAGAGGCGTTTCTATCCTGATTAACAAAAGGATTGCATTCCATTTGGTTCATGTGGAAAGAGATGTAGAGGGGCGTTTCCTTATTTTGATAGGGAAACTTAATGAACAATTGGTCACTCTAGCCAATGTATACAGCCCTAACCAAAGACAGGTTTCCTTATTGAAAAGGACTCTTCTCTTAGTTGATAAATTGAAGCAAGGCACCCTGGTCCTAGGGGGAGATTTCAACCTGGTTTGGGATCCTCTCCTCGACAAGAAGGTCCCTTCCAACAAACGGATTGACCCCTATACCATATCGGTGGCCCCGAAGTTTCAACATTTGATTGCACAACATTCTCTTTTTGATGTA
Organism: Bombina bombina; assembly: GCF_027579735.1. Taxonomy (NCBI): domain Eukaryota; kingdom Metazoa; phylum Chordata; class Amphibia; order Anura; family Bombinatoridae; genus Bombina; species Bombina bombina. Next base: position 221,047,401 of record NC_069505.1, on the reverse strand, counting down.
TGGCGGGCACACCATCCTGAAGTGAAAGATTTCACTTACTTCTCATCCTCCCATAGATCCTACTCCAGGCTTGATTATTTTTTTGTTGATTCATGGACGCTGAACTCTATCAATGAGGCGCGTATACACTATTGTACCTGGTCGGATCATGACGCCGTCACATTCCAGGTGTTTGGCCCGAGAGCGTCTATAGATAGGCCTTACTGGACGTTCCCTCGGTTCTTGTGGAAGGATACTTCCTTCTTACTGGGGCTCGAGGAGAAAATAACTAAGTTCCTGCAAGACAATCGAGAGGGGCAAACGTCCCATCAGATTAGATTTGCAGCCTTGAAAGCCTACCTACGAGGTTTTTGTATTACTAAGGTGGCAGAATTACGTCGTACGAAGGGAGCTCCCTTGGGTAAGCTCCATTGTGATCTCCGGGTGGCCGAAACACTTAACAGACAAAACCCCACCCAGGCACTCTCTACTAAGGTACAGGGTCTGAGAAGTCAGATTAAGGAACTAAAATTACAGAGAATTCAAAAGGCTCTCTAAGTTTTCAAACAACTTCTATATCACAAAAGTAATAGGGTGGATACGCTTTTGGCTGGTAAATTGAGAAAGCGAACAGCCACAGCAAGAATACCTTACATCACACAAGATGGAAAGAGAGTCTATGCCCCAGCTGACATTGGATCAGCTTTTCCTTTGTTCTATGACAAACTATATAACATTTCCAAAAGCGAGCTCCCTCGATCGGCCACGACTACGGAAATTGGCGACTTCCTTAAGGAGCTCGGTCTCCCGACACTTTCGGAGGAGGATGGTGAATCTCTCCTAACACCGTTCACTGACAGAGAAATTTATTTACTCCTTAAGAACTTGAAAAACAACAAAGCCCCGGGGCCAGATGGTTTCACTGGAGCCTTCTATAAGAAATTTTCGAGATTATTGACCCCGGTGCTAGGTCAACTCTTTAACGAAATTAAGTCAGAAGGCCAAATATTAAGAGAAAACCTTGAAGCGTCAATAGTCGCTATTCCTAAACCGAATAAAGATGGGACGCTATGCAGTAGTTATCGCCCGATCTCGTTAATAAACATTGACACGAAACTCTATTCGAAACTCCTGGCAGACAGGCTAGTGTCATATCACAGTAATTCTCTCTCTCTATACTTCATGTTTTCCACGTTTGACTGTCCCTTTAAACATAATATCACATGACCGTTATGCCTTTATAAGCCCTCCTCTCTAATTCAACTATGCTTGGTAATTTGATTCGCATGAGGAGTGATCATAACTTTCAAGAAGCTCTCTCTATTTTCATCAAGTGTTTGCTAACCTTATATCTGCAAAGTTCTTTTCAATCACAGGACAGCATACTTTATTCTGAAACGCTAACTGACATACAGCGTGTCTACAGTAGTTTGGCGTCTGACGTCATCAGCACTCCGGGAGTCAGTGTCGCAGCTCCTCTCTGTTGCCGGATTCTACACTGCTTCTCAGGACAACTTATTCGCCAGCTAGCAAAGACTCCACAAGTACACGCTGGTCATGAAGTGATGGGTATCGTACTTAACATAAAGTTATTGCCGAAGTTACGCTAATATCATATGTTCCAAAGACTGTATAGACTAACAATTCAATCTGATACATATACGTTACTAATGGAAAGTTTGCATGCTTAACATCTTCTGCATATAACCTGGTTATTTCTGCATACAATATAATACCATAACAATCCTGCTGTATTTATAAATAAGTTTGCATATGAACTATACTAACCTGAACATTCAAGTATTGTATCTGAGTGATAAGCTACATTCTATTTAAAGAGATACTAACAGAGCTTCAATTACATAAAGTTATAATATATTCAATCTCCAAAGAGATTATTTATTGTTTAGCAATAGCTATTATATTAATTAGGAGAGTATTAGCACATTCACATTGTTGTGCATATCTCCAGCAACTAAAGTTAGTTGTAATTTACTTTTGACCTAAACAGGTCACCCTCAGTCAATGAGCAGAATAAGGTTCCTAGTTTATCAAGGTACCTAGGTTTGGTGTGAGACTGAGTGGAGTAGATACAACTGGGTTCACATTAATCATATAATAAATCCTCACAGCTAGTTAACCTATTACCTTCCCTAATACAGTCGGACCAGGTCGGCTTTACTAAAGGCCGCCAGGGGCCGGACAATACGAGGCGCCTAATTACGATCTTTTCAGACGCCGAAGGAATGGCACCCCACTGGTTGCCCTGTCCTTAGATGCCGAAAAGGCATTCGACAGGGTACAGTGGGAGTACCTATGGGAAGTCCTCAAAGTGTTTAACTTTCCTCCCCAAATCGTTGTAGCAATCAAGGCCCTCTACACCTCACCCCATGCTCGTATCAGGGGCCCAGGTTTCTGCTCACCGGTAATAAACATCTCCAATGGCACCAGACAAGGGTGTCCCCTTTCCCCTTTAATTTTCTCCTTAGTGATGGAGCCCTTTGCTCAAGCAATACGTCTATCAGAAGGTATTACTGGTGTTACATACCCGCCACGTGAAGAAAAGATTGCCCTCTTTGCGGATGACGTGACTCTTCTTTTGACTAACCCGGGGTCTTCGATCTCGAGGGTCTTTGACCTAATTGATAAATTTGGCCGATATAGCTATTACAAGTCTAATGTAGCTAAGACTGAAGCATATGCCATGAATATTCCCACAGAACGTCTAAATGCACTGCGGGACAAATTTGACTTCCAGTGGTCTACAAATTACCTAACTCACTTAGGTGTAATGCTCAGTGATAACACAGACACCATGACCAAACTCAACTTTGATAAGTTGACGGCCGAAATTAAATCCTTGGCGATATCATGGGACCATTGTGAGATTTCATGGCTAGGCTGTGTCGCCACGCTTAAGATGTCTCTCCTCCCGAAGGCTTTATACATATTCCGCTGCCTCCCCTTTAATGTGCCTCATCGGATTCTTCAACAGATCCATAGAGTCTTCCTCAGATATGTGTGGGGACGCGGGATTCCTCGAATAGCATATAAAATCCTCCAGAGACCCTTTTCCAAGGGAGGTGTTGCGTTTCCAAACATATATCTCTATTATGAAGCAACGAGACTTACACATAACACCGCATGGGGAGTAGAGACGGATAGACCAGGCTGGTATTACTTGGAACAACTAGCTCTGCCGGTAGATCTAGACCTCCGAGATGCCATCTGGGTTCCCAAGCATGTGAACCTCTTAGCTAAGATCCATAATCCTATTGTCAGTCAATCTTTACGTATCTGGTACGAGCTTCGCCACAGACAGGGTGTTTCTCCCTACCCTTCTCCTATTCAGAGCTTGAGGGGTTTACTCTGGAACTCACCGGAGATTCATTTTGATTTCTGGAAAAGTAAAGACATCACGAAGGTTTCTGATCTGTATCACTCGGGTACCCTTACGACGGCTTCACAACTAGCGGAGCCCGGGGGGGACAACCCCCTATGGTTCCGCTTTGAGAGCTTCAGAGTGCTCAGTGTGGTCAAGGCTAGGAGATTCCCCACGACTGCTCTCAGAGGGAAGACAGGATGGGAGTCTAGGTGGTGTACGGGAGCACTGAGATCCCGTCCCATCTCGTTTCACTATACCACACTTCTAAACGACTGTACACCAGGTGTGCCATGGCAGATACGTGCTTGGTGTCGTGAGCTCAACATCTCTATTCCTGAAGAAGACCTTGCCTATGCAATTACTCTCACTAAAAAGATGCTTCACTGCGTCACAGTCTTTGAGACATATATGAAAGGGGTGTTGAAGTGGTATAGAGTCCCAACTCGACTGGCGGCGATGTTCCCGTCCTCTACCAGAGAGTGCTGGAGACAGTGCAATGGCGAGGGCTCTGACATCCATGTCTGGTGGAGCTGTCCGAAGATCACCTACCTATGGAATGAGGTTGAATTATTGCTCAGCTCCATGAATCTTGATGTCCACCTGACGCCTGGGATGGCCTTGCTCCATACTCTTCTGAGGTCTTTCTCCTTGAATACCAAGAAGTTCCTAATTTACGTCCTGGCAGCAACTAAACTGTGCATAGCTCGGGCTTAGAAACAAACAGAGCCTTCAAATCTAAATGAGATCTGTGATGTGATAAATCATTTCGCTACGATGGAGAGATATGTTGCTGGCGAAAATGGTACCTTGGACTCTTACTGGGAGACGTGGTCTGACTGGTTTGAACTCCGATGAGTGAGACCCTTCAGTAGCGCGATCTACCCCTGAAATAGGAGGAGAGAGTTCATGCTGTCTCCTCCCCCGCTCCGTTCCCTTTCCTTCTTCCCCTCCCCCCCCCCTTTTTTTTTTCTTTTCTCTCTCTATCTCTCTTTCTCTTCCTCTGCCTCCTTCTTTCTTCTTTGTATCTCTTCCTTTACTCCCTATCTGGGGGAGATGTGTATAATCACTATTTATTCAGTTGTCTGACAAATTTGTACGTGGGCTCTGTTGGCTCACTTTCTATTCACCCCTCTTCTAGGGCCAAATAATGCCCGATACCTGTCTTTTTTTTCTTTGTTTCAATATTGACTACTATGAGACTGTACACTTATGACACACCTATTTTACTATTTCTGATTATTCCAATATGTGCAATGTATACTTCTGTAAACCAAACATACTGTTATACTATGTTATATGTTATGTTCTGATGTAATGCTACTCTAATATTACTGTACGGTGCATTTCTATTCAATAAAGGAAAAAAAATATTTAAAAAAAAAAAAAAAAACTGGTCTGGGAGGCTACCAAGAGGCCTACAGCAACATTAAAGGAGCTGCAAGAATATCTGGCAAGTACTGGCTGCGTGGTACATGTGGCAACAATCTCCCGTATTCTTCATATGTTTGGGCTTTGGGGTAGATGGCAAGACGGAAGCCTTTTCTTACGAAGAAAAACATCCAAGCCCAGCTAAATTTAGCAAAAACACATCTGTAGTGTCCCAAAAGCATGTGAGAAAAGGTGTTATGGTCTGATGAAACCAAGGTTGAATTTTTGCCAATAATTCCAAAAGATATGTTTGGCGCAAAAACAACACTGCATATCACCAAAAGAACACTATACCCACAGTGAAACATGGTGATGGCAGCATCATGCTTTGGGGCTGTTTTTCTTCCGCTGGAATTGGGGCCTTTTTCAAGGTAGAGGGAATTATGAACAGTTCCAAATACCAGTCAATATTGGCACAAAAGTTTCAGGCTTCTGCTAGAAAGCTAAACATGAAGAGGAACTTCATCTTTCAGCATGACAACAACCCAAAGCATACATCCAAATCAACAAAGGAATGGTTTCACCATACCCCAAAAGACTGAGCGCTGTAATAAAATCAAAAGTTGCTTCAACAAAGTATTAGTTTAAGGGTGTGCACACTTATGCAACCATATTATTTTATTTATTTATTTTTACTTCCCTTCACCTTAAAGATTTCAGTTTGTTTTTTAATTGAGTTGCATAGTTTATAGGTCACATTTAAGGTGGAAAAAGTTCTGAAATTATTTATCTTTGACTCATTTTTTTACATCACAGAAACCTGCCATTTTAACAGGGGTGTGTAGACCTTTTATATCCACTGTATAAGCACAGGTGTATACTCATACATATAATTAGACTATATATATATATATATATATATATATATATATATATATATATATATTAACACATAAAATGGACTGCACTGTCAGACTGGACCAGGTACACATCCTAAATTACTTTAAAACCCACAGCCCTAAAACTCTGAATAATTACAGACAGTTGTACAGTTTCCAGCATCTCAGGCAGTTAACTCCCGACCAGCTTGGGTGACAAGCCGATAGGGAAAATAACAAAACAAAATTATCAACACAACACACTGTTATTGAAAGCAAAAATAGGATAGTTAGTTACATTTGGAGCCAAATGGTTTAAGTCCAGGACCACGTCAAGGTCTCTCCTCTCCTGGGATCCTAACCAGCAGCCACTCAATGCATACTTTAAAAAACGGAATGCATCTAACTCCCTAATTTTTGCTTTTAAATAATACTGTGTACTTGCTGGACAGTGCTAGGTTTTCTGTGTGCTATGTGTGTGTGTGTATATATATATATATATATATATATATACATACACCATCACCTCCCTCCCTACAACTCTCCCTCCTTCTACCCCTCACAGTAAACTTCACAGAAGAATCAAGTCATTAGATCAGCAACAGCTCGCTAGCTCTCTCAAACTTCTCTCTTCTATCCCCTCCTTTTCCTGTCCTGATGAATCCATCTGCCACTATAACTCCACCCTGACATCGGTCCTTGATAACCAGGCCCCACCTTCCATAGCTCGGAAATCCTACACTCATTCTCAGCCCTGGTATACTCCTCTGACACGGTACCTACGCAGATGTTCCCGTATTGCTGAGCGACACTGGAGGAAATCTCGGAGTTCTGCTGACTTTCTTCACTATAAGTTCATCTTGAACTCCTACTATTTTGCCCTTAATCTATATAAGCAACATTACTTCTCTACTCTTATCTCTACTTTTTCTTCAAACCCAAAACGCCTGTTCTCCACATTCAATACTCTTCTCTGCCCACCGCCACCTCCCACCACAACTTTTCTCTCAGCCCAAGATTTTGCCAGCTACTTCAACAACAAAATCGACTCCATCAGAAATGAAATCAGCTCTCAACATACTACCGGTCTCCCACCCCCTCAAAAGCTCACAATCATCCAAAACCCACATAGCCATAAATTTAGCTCTTTTGCCCCTGTTACAGAGGATGAAGTTTCTGCCCTTATACTATCCTCTCACCTCACTACCTGTCCTCTCTACCCCATCCCCTCACAACTATTCCCCTCCCTCTCTTCTACCCTTACCCCTATACTTACACACATCTTCAACCTCTCCCTCAGCACTGGTATAGTTTCCACATCTCTTAAATATGCATTAGTCACACAGTGTGACTCACACCTATCCTCAAAAAAACTCTCTATCCAACCTCCCCATCCAACTACCGCCCTATTTCCCTACTACCTCTTGCCTCAAAACTTCTTGAAAAGCTAGTATATGCTCGTCTATCCCATTTCCTCACATTAAACTCCCTCCTTGACCCATTGCAATCTGGATTTCGCCCCTTCCCTCAACAGAGACAGCAATTGCTAAGGTTACCAACGACCTACTTACAGCAAAATCAAAAGGCCACTTCTCTCTACTTATCCTCCTTGATCTGTCTGCAGCCTTTGATACTGTCGACCACCCTCTTTTGCTCCATACCCTACAATCCTTTGGCATCTGTGACACAGCTCTCTCTTAGTTCTCTTCCTGTCTGTCTAACCATACCTTTAGTGTAGCCTTGTCTAGGGAATCCTCTGCCCCGTTACCTCTTTCTGTTGGAGTACCGCAAGGCTCTGTCCTCGGTCCCCTTCTCTTCTCAATCTACACGTCCTCACTAGGTTCCTTAATAAAGTCCAACTGGTTTCATTATCATTTGTATGCCAAAGATACCCAAATCTACCTCTCTGCACCAGAACTATCTCCTTCCTTGCTAACCCGTGTCACTAACTGTATCTCTCATATTTCTTCTTGGATGTCCTCTCATTACCTCAAGCTAAATCTCTCCAAAACTGAGCTCCTTATTTTCCCCCCTTCTTCCAAAATCTCCACCCCCATGTCTCTATAACTGTTGACAACTCCATCATTACCCCAAGCTCACATGCCCGATGTCTTGGGGTCACACTTGACTCAGATCTTTCTTTCACTCCTCACATTCAGTCCTTGGCTAAAGCCTGCTGCTTCCACCTTAAAAACATTACTAAAATTAAACATTTGCTTACACAAGACACAACAAAGATTTTAATTCACTCTCTCATCCCTTCCTGCCTCGACTACTGCAACTCTATCCTCTCTGGTCTCCCTAGCTGCCACCTAGCTCCTTTAAATCCATAATGAATACCTCTGCCAGGCTCATCTTCCTTGCATGTCGCTCTTCATCTGCCGCACCTCTCTGCCAATCCCTTCACTGGCTTCCTCTTGCCTCCAGGATTAAACACAAAATTCTCATTTAAAGCCCTCAATTGCACTGCTCCCCCCTACATCTCAGACCTTGTCTCCAGATACTCTCCCTCCCGTCCCTGTCGCTCCGCTCATAATCTCCTACTCTCCTCCTCTCTTGTTACCACCTCACATTCCCGTCTACAAGATTTCTCAAGACTGGCTCCCATCTTATGGAACTCTCTGCATCGCTCCACAAGAATCTCCCCTAGTTTTAAAAGCTTCAAGTGCTCCCTGAAGACTCTACTATTCAGGGACGCTTACAACCTACACTAACCTTCATTTCTCCACTGCTATCCCCTAAAACCCCACAGCATGTAAGCCTATGAGCCCAGCTGTTTGTAGTTCACCTTCTTAAGAACCGACTACAACAGTGCAACTCTCATCAGGACCCTCTCTCCCCATTTGATCCCTGTAATCGTTTTTTTATATACCACCCATATTCATAGCGCTGCGGAACCTGTTGGCGCTCTACAAATACCTGATAATAATAATAATAATAATATATATACGTTGCTTGGAGTAGCCGTGTTAGTCCAGAGGTTTAGATATCAAAATAACAAGAGTATTGCATTGTGCAATGATACTTTTTTATTGGACCAACTACATATTTATAAGATGACAAGCTTTCTGAAGAATGTCTTCCTTTTTCAAGTCTGAAGCAATACTGACCAATTTCATGCAATTTACAGATTATATTTTAAAACATAGGATGGCAAAAAAGACAGAAGGTGTTCCTTCTGTCTGCCTCTATCGCCTAAACTCCCCTCATGATTTTTACGACACCCCCTCCTCCCCCTGCATTCAGAACTATGTAACACCTTCTGTCTTTTTTGCCATCTTATGTTTTAAGATATACTCTGTAAATTCCATTAAATTGGTCAGTATTGTTTCAGACTTGAAAAAGGAAGAAATTCTTCCGAAAGCTTTTCATCTTATAAATGTATAGTTGGTCCAATAAAAAAGTATTATTGCTCAATACAATAATCTTGGTTTTTTTAATTTTATTTATTATGATCTGGGTTACATCAAAGATAACATAAACAAGAAAAAATTAAAATAAAAAAGAAGTGGCAATCTCATACCACAAATGCAGAAATTAATTACTTTCATATACATATTTAGGTCTTAGCAAGACCTTAATTTAAACAGACAATTAATACAAAATCAGAATTTATAACCCATTTTCCTTCTTATTCGCCTAACAGAAGATATCTCCTTAAAACCTCCCTTCCATTCTCTCGCTTAACGGATGGAGGAGAGAAGAAAAAAAAAAAGGGGAAAGGGGTGAAAAACCCCACCAAGCTACACATCATTTAGCCAGCCAATCTCTCCTCTTAGGATGGCACCCTGCACATATGATGAATCATAAAAGGGCATATAAATTTGTTTTTGAGCTCCAACTGGAAGTGGAGTAATAAAGTTTCCCCATTTTTTTAAAATACCTCCACCTCGGCTTCTGAATTAATCACATAGTCAAATTATTCAACTGTCATCTTTCCCTCTAATTTGCTTAGAAACTGAGTAAAACTAGGACCCCTTCTAGATTTCCAAGAACTGAAAATTACATTTCTAGCACATAATACCACAAAATTAATAAATCTACTGTTATGTCGCCTATTGCTTCCCTCTTTTAAAAATATGATATATTCTAATTGGAGTTCAATATTTTGTTGTATAATCTTAGATAGCCAGAAGGAAACCTTGTGCCAAAATTGTTTGACTTTCGGGCAGTCCCAGATACAGTGAATTAAATTTGCGAGGTGAAGACTACATCTTGAACAACTTATAAATGTATCTGCACCCCAAGAGGCCATCCTGCTAGGTGTTATATAAGACCTATTTATAAGTTTAATATGGGACTCACGCCATGACATAAGGAGGGTAGCTTTCCATGCTCTTGTTATACTCTTTTGGATCATGTCATTATTAAAGGGACATTACACCCACATTTTTTCTTTCGTGATTCAGATAGAACAAACAATTTTAAACAACTTTCTAATTTAATTCTATTATCTAATTTGGTTCACTCTCTTGATATCCTTTGCTGAAAAGCATATCTAAATATGTTCAATAGCTGCTGATTGGTGGCTGCACATAGATGCCACATGTGATTGGCTCACCCATGTGTTTTACTATTTCTTCAACAAGGTATATCTTAAGAACTAAGCAAATTAGATAATAGAAGTAAATTGGAAAGTTGTTTAAAATTCTGAATCTGAATCATAAAAGAAAAATTTGGAGTTTATTGTCCCTTTAACTCCGCTCAAATCCCAAGACCATTTCAACACTAGATTATTCAAATTGTCCTTACCTTCCTTTCACATTAGCAGTCTATACCACAGGGATATAGAATATATCCCTGCTTTAAAAAGACATAAAAGTGGATTAAATGTATCCTAACTAAAATCACCAATAGTTACCTTAACCATATTAACAAAGTGTTTCAGCTGTAAATAGGCAAAAAAAATCTTTATTACAAATATTGAATTCCTACTGGATTGTCCTGAATGTTTTGATGCAAATAAGAGTATGGCCCCAGAGCTGGTAGGCATACTCTAGACCTTTTATTTTCCATTCTGCAAATACTTTATGGTTAATAGCTTCAGGAAATTCTAGATTACCTACTATAGGTAAGTATTTGGAAGATTTAAAATTGATTCCTAAAAATTTGCACATTTTTTGCCAAGCCAGAATTGGATTCTTAAAAGTAATCATTCCCTTTATCGAGAGTGGTAGATTTTTAATTTCTAAATGGGGGATTACTTTTAACCCCACTGGTTTGAGCAGACTCTGCTGAATTTCTTTTAAAGGGACACTGTACCCCAAAAAAATTATTTCGTGATTCAGATTGATCATGAAATTTTAAGCAACTTTCTAATTTACATCTATTATCAAATTTTCTTCATTCTCTTGGTATCTTTATTTGAAATGCAAGAATGTAAGTTTAGATGCCGGCCCATTTTTGGTGAACAACCTGGGTTGTCCTTGCTGATTGGTGGATAAATTCATCCACCAATAAAAAAGTGTTGTCCAGAGTACTGAAACCAAAAAAAAGCTTAGATGCCTTCATTTCAAATAATGATAGCAAGATAATGAAGAAAAATTGATAATAAGAGTAAATTAGAAAGTTGCTTAAAATTGTATGCTCTTTCTGAATTACAAAAGAAAAAATTTGGGTTCAGTGTCCCTTTAACTGGAAGTGACCAACATCCAGTAGCCAATCTACCACCACTTTAACCATACAAACCCAATTATATTTAGATAGATTCTGAAGATTCAGTCCAGCATACTCCTTTAACTGCATCAATTTTCCTAATTACATTTTCGCTTTGCCTTTACCCCAGAAGAACTCTCGTAATGATTTATGAAAATTAATTATATGCTTAGATTTTATAAATAGGGGCAAATTTTGCAAAACATACAACAATCTTGGGAAAATAATCATCTTTACAATATTAATTTTCCCGGCCAGGGAAAGTGGTAAATTAGACAATTTCCTTAAAGGGACAGTCTACCATAGAATTGTTATTGTTTTAAAAGATAGATAATCCCTTTATTACCCATTCCCCAGTTTTGCATAACCAACACAGTTATATTAATATACTTTTTACCTCTGTGATTACCTTGTATCTAGGAACCTTCTTCCAGCCCCCTGATCACATGACTGTGACTGTTTATTATCTATTGTCTTAAATTTAGCATTGTTTTGTGCTAAATCTTAAATTACCCCCTGTGCCTGAACACAGTGTTATCTATATGGTCCACGTGTACTACTACTTTCTGTCTCTTTGTGTTGAAAAGAGATTTAAAACGCATGTGATAAGAGGCAGCCCTCAAAGGCTTATATGAGCCTACCAAGAATACCAAGAGAAAAAAGCAAATTTGATGATAAAAGTAAATTGGAAAGTTGATTAAAATTAAAAGTCCTATCTGAATAATACAAGTTTAATTTATACTAGACTGTCCCTTTAATCTTCCTTAATATTCCGAAATAATGGATCATAATTAATTTCGTATCATTTTTTTGGGGAAAGGCTAATGTTAATTCCTAAGTATTTCATATGATTTTTAACCTCTTTAAAGGGAGTAGAGACAATAGGACCCTTACTCTTTGTGATCCAAAGGATCAGACTGGGGATATTCTTTTTAAGATCACTAACAAAAATCAGCAAGTCATCTGCGTACAAAGCAATCTGAAGTTCTTTAGAGCCTAGATCTATTCCTCAAATATTATTCCATAATACAACAGCTAATGGTTCTATAACTGAATTGAACAGTAATGGTGAAAGCGGACACCATTGTAAAGAGGAAAATTCGTAGTGACATCTCCATTGATTATAAGAGCTGTCAGAGGATTATTGTATAAATCATGTAAATACGAACAGATTATAAAACTTCAAACAGATAATTCCAATGTACTGAGTCAACGCTTTTTTAGCACTGTTATATAAACTTTTAGCATCCTTCCAATAGTAATCTAACGTAAGCAAAACCTTTCTAATATTAATAAAAGAGGTCCTCTCCTCCCATTCATAAAACCTGTCTGATCAACGTGGACCAGTCCAGATAAGATAGTTTTTCACCTATTTGCAAGTATACCCGCCAACATCTTATATTCTGAATGTAATAACGCTATTGGCCTATATGAATTTATACTCTCTGGATCCTTATCTTTCTTCAAGATGAAAGTATAGAGTGAGCAAGTGAAACTTTTCGGCATCTCTATACCATTAATATAAAAATCATCAAATACTTTTTGGATATGAGGTGTAATCTCATCTATTAGGATCTTAAAATATTCTGATGGCAACTGATCTGGGCCTGGGGTTTTATTTAATGCTGAGGTTTTTATAGCTTTCCAAATCTCATCTAGGGACATGGGTCTGTTGAGATCCACTAATTCATTAGTAGATACCTGTGGTAGGTTACACTTTTTCCAAAAATGTTCTTTGTGCCCTTCATGTATTTCCCTTGATTTATATATATCTTTAAAATAGTCAGGGCCGTCTTTAATACTGACTGGACCCTGGGCAAACATTTTCTTGCCCCCCCCCCCATGCAATTTCGCTCTCCACCCCAACATCCCAAAAACAACTAAATCAATTTATGTTATAATTTATTTAAAATTATTAACCCAGCAGTGGATCATCCACTGCTGGGATAATCATTTAAAAAAAATGAAATATATATTGCAATATGTGAAACTGGACCTAAGCAGTAGTAATAAGTAAATAAATAAACACTGTGGATTCATTTAATATGCTATTGAATGTGATTCTGGTGTGAGGTTAGCCGGTTAAAGAGATTTAGGGCAGCCAACAGGAGCAAAGCAAGGTAAAGACTGAGGAGGAAGCATGGAGATGCAGACAAATATAAGTTTACTGACTGGAACAGCAGAACTACTATTGGAAGCTGTAAAATCTGAGACAGAGAGAAAAAAAAACCTATAAAAATAAACCTCAACTTAATGTGTGAAGTATCAGCATGACACTATACATCAACCACAGCAGCACATGTCACTTCTTTGCTAGGAACAAGTTCCCTCTCACCCTGCACTAGACAATGCTGCATGGGGGAGGGGCGTGTGTGCACTCACTTATTCTTCCCATTGACATCTTTCTACAAAGCACTGTTCCCCTAACAAACTTCAGTTAGTTGATCTTAGGGCCACAGAAGAAAGAGCGGTCTAAGGGGACGAGCAGACTGGATGCTGTCTGTCCAAGGCTGCATGGATGCAGTGTGAGACAAGTCACACAGCCTCAAGACTGAAGACAGCAGAACAGATGCTCAAATCCTCACGTGCCTGCCGCTCCAGCTTTCTGCGGCATGCGCCTACATTCAGCCCTACCCAGAAATAATCCCCACCACCAGAGCAGTTACCTGGTAACAGTGGTAACCCCAGCAGGACCTTTTCTATTGCAGTGGGATTGGCTGGATGCTGAGTTAGGGCTTAGCATTCAGTGCTGCACAGTGCACATCTAAAACAGCACATGGCACTAGCTTGGCATGTCACATGACACCAGTACGGTCTGTCACAGTTTCTCACAAATAAATATAAGCAGAGAAGGTTTGACTGTGACAGTATTAGGACTGACTGTGTGTGCCCCCCATGTCACATTAACCCCTTAACGACCAAGGACGTACGCCACACGTCCTCAAAAAAAATACAGTTAATGACCGAGGACGTGTGGCGTACGTCCTTGGTCTGGAAAGCAGCTGGAAGCGATCCTGCTCACTTCCAGCTGCTTTCCGGTTATTGCAGTGATGCCTCGATATGGAGGCATCCTGCAATAACCCCCCTTGGCCATCCGATGCAGAGAGAGCCACTCCGTGGCCCTCTCTGCACCGGACATCGGTGGCCGGTATCGTCGGCGGGTGGGAGCTTACTTGGGAGGCGGGTGGGCGGCCATCGATGCTGTGTGTGGAGTGGAGGGGGCGGGATCGGGGGCGGGACCTACGGGGGCGCGCGCGGGAGCGCGCGCATGCACGGGCGGGAGCGGGTGGGAACCGCTACACTACAGAAAAAAAAAAGTTCAAAGTAAAAAAAAAAAAATACATTTTCATCATTATAAATTTAATCTAAGGGATCTGGAAGGGGTTGGGGGTTGGTCTTGGTGGGGGGGAAAACTACACTACAGAAAAGGGATTTTTTTTTAAGAAAAGCCACATTTTGTACAAAACTGGGTACTGGCAGACAGCTGCCAGTACCCAAGATGGCGCCCATTAAGGCAGAGGGGAAGGGTTAGAGAGCTGTTTGGTGGGGGATCAGTGAGGTTGGGGTCTAAGGGGGGATCCTACACATTAGCATATGTAAATATGCTTCTTTTTTTTAAAAAAAAGGGCCAAATACCTTTTATTTTAGTACTGGCAGAGTTTCTGCCAGTACTTAAGATGGCGGGGACAATTGTGGGGTGGGGGAGGGAAGAGAGCTGTTTGGGAGGGATCAGGGGGTCTGATGTTTCAGGTGGGAGGCTGAGCTCTACACTAAAGATAAAATTAACCCTGCAAGCTCCCTACAAGCTACATAATTAACCCCTTCACTGCTAGCCATAATATACGTGTGATGCGCAGCAGCATTTAGAGGCCTTCTAATTACCAAAAAGCAATGCCAAAGCCATATATGTCTGCTATTTCTGAACAAAGGGGATCCCAGAGAAGCATTTACAACCATTTGTGCCATAATTGCACAAGCTGTTTGTAAATAATTTCAGTGAGAAACCTAAAATTGAGACAAATTTAACGTTTTTTTTTAATTTGATCGCATTTGGCGGTGAAATGGTGGCATGAAATATACCAAAATTGGCCTAGATCAATACTTGGGGTTGTCTACTACACTACACTAAAGCTAAAACTACCCCAAAAAGCTCCCTACATGCTCCCTAATTAACCCCTTCACTGCTGGACATAATACACGTGTGGTGCGCAGTGGCATTTAGCTGCCTTCTAATTACCAAAAAGCAACGCCAAAGTCATATATGTCTGCTATTTCTGAACAAAGGGGATCCCAGAGAAGAATTTACAACCATTTATGCCATAATTGCACAAGCTGTTTGCAAATAATTTCAGTGAGAAACCAAAAGTTTGTGAAAAAATTTGTGAAAAGTGAACGATTTTTTGCATTTGATTGCATTTGGCGGTGAAATGGTGGCATGGAATATACCAAAATGGGCCTAGATCAATGCTTTGGGATGTCTACTAAAAAAAAATATATACATGTCAATGGATATTCAGAGATTCCTGAAAGATATCAGTGTTCTAATGTAACTAGCGCTAATTTTGAAAAGAAATGGTTTGGAAATAGCAAAGTGCTACTTGTATTTATGGCCCTATAGTTTACAAAAAAAGCAAAGAACATGTAAACATTGGGTATTTCTAAAATCAGGACAAAATTTAGAAACTATTTAGCATGGGTGTTTTTTGGTGGTTGTAGATATGTAACAGATTTTGGGGGTCAAAGTTAGAAAAAGTGTGTTTTTTTCCATTTTTTCCTCATATTTTATAATTTTTTTTATAGTAAATTATAAGATATGATGAAAATAATGGTATCTTTAGAAAGTCCATTTAATGGCGAGAAAAACGGTATATAATATGTGTGGGTACAGTAAATGAGTAAGAGAAAAATTACAGCTAAACACAAACATCTCAAAAATGTAAAAATAGCCTTGGTCCCAAACGGACAGAAAATGGAAAAGTGCTGTGGTCATTAAGGGGTTAAATCAGCAGTCTGGCATGAATAAAAAAAAAATTGTTTTTTTGTTGTTTTTTTTTAGGACTCTTGGGCCCCTCAACAAAGACTTCCTTAAGATGCATACTAGAAGTTAACTTTCCCTCTTTACTCTTGATGGCCTCTATTATATTGGATCCACGCACTTGCTTTACCGTATTCGCTAACATCTTACCAGTTTTATCCCCATACCTATACAGCTTGGACTCTTGTATAAGAATGCCTTGCATAGTTTTCTGATGCCGGAAGACGTCCCTTTCTTTTTTGGCATTAGTATATTTAGCCCAATTTGCCCAATTAGAGATTTTTAAATATTTATTATATGAGTTAAGGAGCTGATTAGATAACTGAATTTCTCTAGCAGAGATTTTCTTTTTTAATTTACCAATGTATGCTTTGATTTCCCCTCTAATCACTGCTTTAGATGCCTCCCAATATATCTGGTTACTTTCTACTCTTGTTATTTTGTGATATATATATATATATATATATATATATATATATATATATATATATATATATATATATATATAATATCGACAGTATCTCACAAAAGTGAGTACACCCCTCACATTTTTGTAAATATTTTATTATATCTTTTCATGTGACAACACTGAAGAAATTACACTTTGCCACTGTAAGGAAAGTGGTTGCAGTAATTGCTCATATAACACTTGCTTAAACTTGTGTGACTTTGCCTTTAAGAGAGTGAAAGCATTGCACTAACTTGGGTGACTTTGTCTTTAATAGAGTGTGCCTTTAACAGAGTAAAAGACATTAATTAACTTCAAGTAGATGACACTGAATTTTGCTAAGTCATGCTACAAGTGGTAAACAACCGATGGATGCTGATGATAAGAAGTCAAAACCCAGACAGAACAAGGGTGTAACCTTGGCAGGGGTCACTTACTGACATTAAGGAACACATTGGTATAGGGGCTAATGCCATGGTAATATTGTTAATTATTATTAAGTGCAATAGGCTAAGTAATATTAATTGCAATAGGCTAAGTAATAAAGCCATTATTGATGTTTAGCTATTAATTATATCTATGGAAAGATTGTTAAACCTATTATTGATGTATTTGACAAAAGTAACTGCATAAGACCACATAATTAATGTTAGGCAGAAAAACATGTTTGTTTGAAGTTAAGGATGACGGCATTGCAGTTTAGGAATACGTCAGAGATAGTACCTGGGCATGCCCTGATAAGCTTGGTTGAGGCTAAAGACAGACTGGCCAGATGTCTTGGGCCACGGCCAATCTCAGAGGGTGCGGTCTCAGGATCTGTGGAGTTGCGCCAACACTGTTACACAAGTGAACAGTATAAAGAGGGGTACATCTAGGCAATCTGATCATGTCTGATTGTCATATTGATTGTCATGTCTGATGTCTGATGTCTGAGTCAGTCTGAGAGTCTGAGTATTGGTGGTGTGTGTATTTGAGTGTATTTTTGGGACCCATGGATGGACGCATCCTCGGTGTTGTTTTTTCCCGCTGATCGCCTGCTTTTCTCCTGGTCCAAAGATTGCCCAGATGTCCCCTCCCATTGCGCCCCAGAAGTGGCAGGATAGGATGATGCAAACAGAGATCACGGTGATGTATTAATTTCTTGGTATAAAACTAGCTAGACTTGTTTTAGTGGTAATACAACATAAGATTGTTATCAGTCGTTGCGCAGGCAACTAAATGTAACTGAAAACTGTATAGATAGTTGTATCTAGAATTGTTTATATAAGCATTGCAATTGCATAGAGTGTTATAAGTATGAATAGTGGTTTGTGGTATTTTGTTTCCATGATTATGTTGCAGAATAAACCATCATTGTTATTATAAGATTGTGAAAACCTGTGTAATGTGTCAGTCATTTCCTTGCTGAAAAGTGATATATGATAACATCATATCCTGACAAAAAGAATCACATAACATTATTGGCGTAGTCGGCAGGATACATAATTGTTTATCACTTGAGCAAAGAAACTGACAGTTTTCTTACTGAATGTGCAGAGCTGATAGACGCAGCTCCGATCGAAAGTGAAACCCCTTTTGTAGATAAAAAAAAAATAAGCCAGAAAAATATATAGCTGTATCTTGCACGGTCAGGAGTATAAATATATATGTTTCTGGATTAGTTAGAATTGAATTGTTAATTCCTCAAATGAGCCATGAAAGCTGTGTAAATAAACAGATATTTCATGGACATAGTCACAATTGTCACCTTGGAATGAAATTAATTGATATTGCACAGGTATATACATATTAACGTATATTGTTACTGTTACTGTGAATTTATTGATTGATGTCAGCAATAATTGAAGGTATTATGAAAATGTTTAGGAAGAAAGCACAAACGGTTCCCCCTTCACGGCCTCAAAATATTGCGGCTTGGAATGGGACCCCATATCAGGAACTAGCAGGGGAAGTCTTGTCTGGGACTGACCTCAAAGATAACGCTGAATTTTTTGACAAAACAGAACCTGTGAAGTGTTGAATAAATTACAGAATGTAAAAGTTAAGACAGATTCAGACACAGAAAGGTTACATAAGAAATTATGGGTGTTATTACAGGCATACAGAAAGACACACGAGCAGTTAGAGGAAGCTGTAGAGCAGACAGTGTGCCTGCAGAGTCAGAATAAATTGTTATTAAAAAAGAGCCAGTGTTATGAAGATGTAGCTCAACAGGCTGTGGTTAAGGTAGCCAGGGCCAAAATAAAGCAGAAGGGTGGTAGGTTGAGCAAAAGTAAGTTACAATCAGTATTACAGAGCAGGGCCAGATGGGACCCTGGGGGGTGGGATGAAACTTTGCAGAAATGGAAGGTCCATTTGGGAAAAGCAGTAAATGTACTGAATGACAGATCTATCACTGACAGTGAGATCTCACTGTCCAGAATGATAGGCACACAGGAGTACATTGAGCATCATGCTCAACATGCTGTGGTAACGTTTTGGGAAACTAGCCCTGAGGGGAAAATGTCCCTAGTTGATTCCCAAACAAAGTCCACTGGAAAAGGATACCAATACCTGGATGGGATAAAAAGGGCCAGTGCCCCTGAAGCCCCAGGGCCAGGGTTGGACTTGTTTTCGTTGGAGGACCTGGAGTAATATTTCCAGGGCCCATACAAAACAGGCCAAGCTCCCAGTGTCAGTATGGTCTATTTTAAGCAGGCTTTGATTGATACTGGAGTGGAGGCAACTTAGATTTATTAGGGGGGGGTGAGTCTATAGAGGTAAAACAAGCAGGGGTGGCATTGAAAGTAGGAAGTCTCCCTAAGCAGTGATGTTTTGTTTTAATTGTACCCATCCCAGAGTATTTAATTAGCATAGATGTATTAAAAGGGAAGTTACAATGTAGTGATTGTAGTCAAGGATAGGGAGCAATGATTGGCTGCATGTGCCTGCGGGCAAGTGCTATTTACGGAATTAATTTGAAGTATGTTTCCTTCCTAGATTCTTGTTGACAGGGCTGTTATTGTAACCGGTGCTCTGTTGGGACTCCTTTTGGCCGCATGCGTAAGCCGAGCACTGATGAGCCAGAGGATGAAACGTGAGGTGTCCGGTGCCAGCTATCACACCTTCTATGAGGGAAGCATGACCGTTCCGTATTGCACAACATGGGCATCTTGCTCCATCCCATTTACCTTTGATGACAACGTAACCTGTTTGACCAAAAATGAATATGGAAGTTGGATGCTCCTTACCAAGCGGGAAAGGGTGGTATTTGAACTATCAGAAGAAGAGCCAATTACCTGTGACATCCCTTCCTTCACTGTACATTGTGTAACTAAAGATTTTTGTTCTGCTGCAGTGACCAGGGAAGACTGTAAGGACTCTAAAAAGGATGAGAGCTGGACAATTGTTTTACCGGATGAGAACTTAATATTTGAATTGCAAGAAGGGGTTGGGTTAATTTGTGAAAATCCCAGTACGCCTTCCACTTCCCCAAAACTAACAGTGGGGATTCAGGAACGCATTTTAGGTTGTAAAACTTCCACTGATACACAGGTTCGTGCTGTAATGTTAAACATATCATACACTGATGGGGAACCAGAGGGACTGACATATGTGTGTAAATATACAGGAAAGGAGTCATCTGAACCTCTTTTAATGTATATCAGGAGACCTGTAATGGATGGGAAATTATTAAACAACCGACACAAGGGAAAGAGGGACCATGCACGGCGCCATTTAGGCTCCCTGCATGCCTCCTCATGGGAACTTGATAATACCTTTGTAAAAACTGCCAAAGATGTGTTCAATGTGACAAATGTTCAGGGACCATGTTGGGTATGTGGGTTTGTGCCTCACGGGCAGACTAGGGGTTACCCTTATTTAGGTGTCCCTTTAACCATGAGTATGCTTGCCGATATGATTGGGAATAAGACTGTGTGGAATTTTACAGGTCTTAACACACCAGGTAGGGATGACTTGCTGGATAAGTTGCATCTAGCTAATAATGTGACTACAGGTGCTATTATGTTTCAAAATCTAGATGGGGATATATATAGTACTAATAACCTAACCCAGCTACCTGACATGATAATGTTAATGTATAACATAGGACGGCTAGTTAAAAATAGGACAGGGGTATTCAACATTAAACTGAAATTCTATGACTTCTCATATTTGACTTATGCCCATGAGAAATGGAAGACTAAGTTTGGTGAGCCCAGAGACCTTATTAAAGACTTGTACCAGCTTAATAGGGAAACACTAGCAGGTAACACACGGACTAAGGATGGGAGGAAGCGATTGAATAGGATATGTCCTCCTTTTGTTAAACTGCCAGTGGGATATTATTGGTTGTGTGGGAGGTGGGCAGTAAAGGTAATACCTTGCACCCATTATGGCCCATGCTTTTTAGGATATATATTCCCTGCTTTTAACATAACCACCACGCTTCCACCACCTATATTGCATAGAACACGAAGATACCTTGACCTGGACAAAATACACAATGGAGTTAAAATTAGTGAAGGTATGCGCCTGCTTGCAACATTTGTCCCTCATTATGGGGCTGCTACAGCCCTCACTAGATTAAATACGCTAGCTGATTTAGTGGATGAAGCTTTTAATGTAACTAGAGATGCAATAGAGCTCTTAGCATTAGAACAGGAACAAATTAGGATGGTGGCATTGCAGAATAGAATGGCTCTAGACTATCTCCTAGCTGCAGAAGGAGGAGTTTGCCAAAGAATCCACCAGCAATGCTGTGTGTACATAGAAGACAATACAGGTAAAATCAAACATGACCTACACAGACTAGAAGAAGTGCAAAAGCACATACGGGAGGTACATGATGATTCATTTAGCAAATGGCTTAAAGACTTTGACTGGACTTTTGGACTGGGGGGATGGCTTGGAAGCTTAGGCAAAACTATAGTTAAATGGCTATTAATAAGTCTGGCTTGCTTGTGTGGGATATTCATTATAATAAAAATGTTTGGATGTTTCTGTAATACATTAGGTAGGATGTGTTTTAAACCAAAAGACAATATTACTTGAGTGTTTTAATTATTAAGGTATGTGTTTAGAAACAAGCAAGGTGTCACATAACCAAGGGGTGGAATGTAAGGAAAGTGGTTGCAGTAATTGCTCATATAACACTTGCTTAAACTTGTGTGACTTTGCCTTTAAGAGAGTGAAAGCATTGCACTAACTTGGGTGACTTTGCCTTTAAGAGAGTGTGCCTTTAACAGAGTAAAAGACATTAATTAACTTCAAGTAGATGACACCGAATTTTGCTAAGTCATGCTACAAGTGGTAAACAACCGATGGATGCTGATGATAAGAAGTCAAAACCCAGACAGAACAAGGGTGTAACCTTGGCAGGGGTCACTTACTGACATTAAGGAACACATTGGTATAGGGGCTAATGCCATGGTAATATTGTTAATTATTATTAAGTGCAATAGGCTAAGTAATATTAATTGCAATAGGCTAAGTAATAAAGCCATTATTGATGTTTAGCTATTAATTATATCTATGGAAAGATTGTTAAACCTATTATTGATGTATTTGACAAAAGTAACTGCATAAGACCACATAATTAATGTTAGGCAGAAAAACATGTTTGTTTGAAGTTAAGGATGACGGCATTGCAGTTTAGGAATACGTCAGAGATAGTACCTGGGCATGCCCTGATAAGCTTGGTTGAGGCTAAAGACAGACTGGCCAGATGTCTTGGGCCACGGCCAATCTCAGAGGGTGCGGTCTCAGGATCTGTGGAGTTGCGCCAACACTGTTACACAAGTGAACAGTATAAAGAGGGGTACATCTAGGCAATCTGATCATGTCTGGTTGTCATATTGATTGTCATGTCTGATGTCTGATGTCTGAGTCAGTCTGAGAGTCTGAGTATTGGTGGTGTGTGTATTTGAGTGTATTTTTGGGACCCATGGATGGACGCATCCTCGGTGTTGTTTTTTCCCGCTGATCGCCTGCTTTTCTCCTGGTCCAAAGATTGCCCAGATGTCCCCTCCCATTGCGCCCCAGAAGCGGCAAGATAGGATGATGCAAACAGAGATCACGGTGATGTATTAATTTCTTGGTATAAAACTAGCTAGACTTGTTTTAGTGGTAATACAACATAAGATTGTTATCAGTCGTTGCGCAGGCAACTAAATGTAACTGAAAACTGTATAGATAGTTGTATCTAGAATTGTTTATATAAGCATTGCAATTGCATAGAGTGTTATAAGTATGAATAGTGGTTTGTGGTATTTTGTTTCCATGATTATGTTGCAGAATAAACCATCATTGTTATTATAAGATTGTGAAAACCTGTGTAATGTGTCAGTCATTTCCTTGCTGAAAAGTGATATATGATAACATCATATCCTGACAAAAAGAATCACATAACAGCCACAATGTAAAGTAGTGAGTGTACAGCCTGTATAAAAGTGTAAATTTGCTGTCCCCTCAAAATAACTCAACACACAGCCATTAATGTCTAAACCGTTGGCAACAAAAGTGAGTACACCCCTAAGTGGAAATGTCCAAATTGGGCCCAAAGTGTCAATATTTTGTGTTGCCACTATTATTTTCCAGCACTGCCTTTTCCCACTTGAGCATGGAGTTCACCAGAGCTTCACAGTTTGCCACTGGAGTCCTCTTCCACTCCTTCATGATGACATCACAGAGCTGGTGGATGTTAGAGACCACATTCTGTTTGAGGATGCCCCACAGATGCTCAATAGGGTTTAGGTATGGAGACATGCTTGGCCAGTCTATCATCTTTATCCTCAGCTTCTTTAGCAAGGCAGTGGTCGTCTTGGAGATGTGTTTGGGGTCGTTATCATGTTGGAATACTGTCCTGTGGCCCAGTCTCCAAAGGGAGGGGATCATGCTCTGCTTCAGTATGTCACAGTAAATGTTGGCATTCATGGTTCCCTCAATAAACTGTAGCTCCCCAGTGTCGTCAGCACTCATGAAGGCTTAGACTATGACACTCCACCACCATGCTTGACTGTAGGCAAGACACACTTGCCTTTGTGCTCCTCACCTGGTTGCTGCCACATACGCTTAACACCATATGAACCAAAATTGGTCTCATCGGAACACAGGACATGGTTCCAGTAATCCATGTCCTTAGTCTTCTTGTCTTCAGCAAACTGTTTGCAGGCTTTCTTCTGCATCATCTTTAAAAGAGGCTTCCTTCTGGGACGACAGCTATGCAGACCAATTTGATGCAGTGTGCGGCGTATGGTCTTAGCACTGACTTGCTTACTCCCCACCCCTTCAACCTCTGCATCAATGCTGGAAGCACTCATACATCTATTTCCCAAAGACAACCTCTGGATATGACGCTTAGCATGTGCACTCAACTTTTTTGGTTGACCATGGCAAGGCCTGTTCTGAGTGGAACCTATCCCGTGAAACCGCTATATGGTCTTGCCCACCATGCTTCAGCTCAGTTTTAGGGTCTTGGCAATCTTCTTATAGCCTAGGCCATCTTTATGTATAGAACCAATTCTTTTTTCAGATCCTCAGAGAGTTCTTTGCCATGAGGTGCCATGTTGAACTTCCAATGACCAGTATGAGAGAGTGTGAGAGCGATAACACCAAATTTAACACACCTGCTCCCCATTTACACCTGAAACCTTGTAAGACGAATGAGTCACATGACACCGGGGAGGGACAATGGCTGATTGGGCCCAATTTAGACATTTCCACTTAGGGGTGTACTCACTTTTGCTGCCAACAGTTTAGACATTAATGGCTGTCTGTTGAGTTATTTTGAGGGGACAGCAAATGTACACTTTTATACAGGCTGTACACTAGTTTACATTGTAGCAAAGTTTCCTTTCTTCAATGTTGTCACATGAAAATATGTAATAAAATATTTACAAAAATGTGAGGGGTGTACTCACTTTTGTGAGATACTAAATATATATATATATATATATATATATATATATATATATATATATATATATATATATATATATACTGTATATATATATTTTGATATCTATCTATCTATATATATATATATCATAGCTCAAAATGTCAAGCCCTAAGCTACTAGCCAGCCCAAAATGTTACTCACCACTTTTGATCCCGCCCACACCCACTAACCCCCGCCCCTTTGCATATGTTTAGCCAATGTGAAACACCTTATTGTGCAGCAATTTTTTAATATTGTTTTTGTTTTATACCATAAATTAAATAATGCTACATACAGTAATAAGCGAACAAAAGAGCATAGCAGTTAGCAACATCAACTAGGGTTCTGGGGAAGACAACAGCTGGACAGGAAAAGGAAGTTGTTGAGTGCAAAGAGTGTTGACAATAATGTGAGGTCATAGCAGACCCGGAAAAATTGTTTTATAATTATCATCTCTTATTTATCTTTCTCCACTCTCTCCTCTCTTCAATCTCTCTTTTCACCCCCTCCCTTCTCTCTCAGGCCATGAGGTAAATTTATCATATACTGGGCACACATGATTCGCTGCAGCAAATCATGTCCGCCCGACATCGCTAGATGCTGATGGCATACACTGTCGGCATTTAACATTGCACAAGCATTTATATCAATTTGTTAATCATCCCGTGAGCAAGGGCAATCATCCCATGAGCAAAAGAAGACAGGGCAGCAATACAGGCAGGCGGCCGTGGGATCAGGAGTCAGCATGCCACTTGTCTTTTCATACAAAGTAAGTTTGGGTTTTGTTTGTGTGTATATAATAGGGGAAATGATCGTTATGACATTTTGTGCCAAAGAGAGGATCAATTGTTTTTATTTTTTTCAGTAATTACAAAAAATCTCACTTAAGTACTGCTCACTTACATAATGTTCCTGGAATGGGAGAATGTGACATGCAAGGAAAATTACTAGCTCAATTATAAGTACAAAGTATTCTGATCTCAGCAGTGTACGTTCCTCTTGTCTTTGATAAAATAACACTATCTTGTTTGATTTAGTGCCTTACTAATCCTTTTTTCTTTTGTGCTTTATGCAATTTTTTCTTTCAGATTATAAGATCATTTATTAAAAATACATATATAAAAAGAAATAGACCCGTGGTGCAGTATGAATAAGAATAAGAGATCAATAACAGCATTATTTCATAATTACATTTTGTGCAGAGGTTGTTTTGGTTGAATGCTGATCACAAGGTAATATGATTGTCATTATTCACAGTTCAGATGTGTTTGGTCTTATTTTTGTATTACCTTTTGTTGAAGAGAGAGAAGATCTATTCATTAAAGCTTGGTAACTATGTGGGCTGCCAATTAGAGATGTGGCAGGTCTGCAAGGTCCCTAATAGGAAGCAAGAGAGGAAAATGTGCAGGTCACTTAGTGATTTAGAGTTAGGTTGCAAGGGTTTAACTACTTTTCTTTGTTGAGCAATGATAAGTCTTGTAAGTCTTGCACTGTACTCAAACTAGTTTAAACAAAAAATAAATATATATATATATATATATTTTTTTTTAAATCTATATGAGTATGCGTGGTGTGTGTGTGCATGTGAGTGGGTGTATGTGTGGTCTGTGCGTGTATGTGAGTGGGTGCATGTGTGGTGTGTGCGTGCATGTGAGTGAGTGTATGTGTGGTGTGTGTATGTATGTGAGTGGGTGTATGTGTGGAGTGTGCGTGCATGTGAGTGGGTATATGTATGTGAGTGGGTGGATGTGTGGTGTGTGCGTGCATGTGAGTGAGTGTATGTGTGGTGTGTGTGTGCATGTGAGTGGGTGAATGTGTGGTGTGTGCATGTATGTGAGTGAGTGTATGTGTGGTGTGTGCGTGCATGTGAGTGGGTGTATGTATGTGAGTGGGTGTATGTATGATGTGTGCATGCATGTGAGTGGGTGTATGTGTGGTGTATGCGTGCATGTGAGTGGGTATATGTATGTGAGTGGGTGTATGTGTGGAGTGTGCGTGCATGTGAGTGGGTATATGTATGTGAGTGGGTGGATGTGTGGTGTGTGCGTGCATGTGAGTGAGTGTATGTGTGGTGTGTGTGTGCATGTGAGTGGGTGAATGTGTGGTGTGTGCATGTATGTGAGTGAGTGTATGTGTGGTGTGTGCGTGCATGTGAGTGGGTGTATGTATGTGAGTGGGTGTATGTATGATGTGTGCATGCATGTGAGTGGGTGTATGTGTGGTGTATGCGTGCATGTGAGTGGGTATATGTATGTGAGTGGGTGTATGTGTGGTGTGTGCGTGGATGATTGTGTGTTTGTGGGCTGTTAAATAAAAACTGGGTGGAGTGAGCTGCTTTGCCTTAAAATGCCTATTTTTTATATGAATATTTTACATTCCAATGTTCTTCACATAGCAAAATATGTTCCATTTTTTCATAAATACACACACACATATATATATATATAAGCAAAGGTAGGTGCACTCTCATGAACAGGTTTCAAATGCCAGGGTGCTGAATATACATAGGATATAGTAGATAAAAGACAGCACTCACTGGTCTTAAATAATGCAATAAATGCTTTTAATTAGTGACGTTTTGGGGAAGGCTCCCCTTCATCTGAAGGTTATTTTAGGCCCTCCAACAATTACCGTGCATACTTAGTGCCAGAATTTTTTTAAATCTTCCAATCATATTATTTCCTGTAACTCTACTGGAGTCGCACTAAAATAAAAAGTTTAATTTAAATCATATTTAATGGCTATACAACCTGAGCAATAAGCCTGCACAGTAACTGTAACTGTACTGTTAAATGTATATTTAATAGACAGTGTTATTATGTGTGTAACTGTACTGTGTAATATATATGTATTAGATAGTGTTATTATGAGTGTAACTGTACTGTGTAATGTATATTTATTAGATAGTGTTATTATGAGTGTAACTGTACTGTGTAATATATATTTATTAGATAGTGTTATTATGTGTGTAACTGTACTGTGTAATGTATATTTATCAGACAGTGTTATTATGTGTGTAACTGTACTGTGTAATGTATATTTATCAGACAGTGTTATTATGACAGTAAATGTACTGTGTAATGTATATTTTTTAGATAGCGTTAATATGTGTGTAACTGTACTGTGTAATGTATATTTATCAGACAGTGTTATTATGTGTGTAACTGTACTGTATCATATATATTTATTAGATGGTGCTATTATGACAGTAAATGTACTGTGTAAGGTATATTTATTAGACATTGCTATTATG
The DNA here is from genome assembly GCF_027579735.1 of Bombina bombina. NCBI lineage: Eukaryota > Metazoa > Chordata > Amphibia > Anura > Bombinatoridae > Bombina > Bombina bombina. Next base: position 221,019,482 of record NC_069505.1, on the reverse strand, counting down.
TGTGTAACTGTACTGTGTAATGTATATTTATTAGACAGTGTTATTATGAGTGTAACTGTACTGTGTAATGTATATTTATTAGATAGTGTTATTATGTGTGTAACTGTACTGTGTAATGTATATTTATTATATAGTGTTATTATGTGTGTAACTGTACTGTGTAATGTATTTTTATTAGACAGTGTTATTATGTGTGTAACTGTACTGTGTAATGTATATTTATTAGATAGTGTTATTATGAGTGTAACTGTAATGTTAAATGTATATTTATTAGATAGTGTTATTATGTGTGTAACTGTACTGTGTAATGTATTTTTATTAGACAGTGTTATTATGTGTGTAACTGTACTGTGTAATGTATATTTATTAGATAGTGTTATTATGAGTGTAACTGTACTGTTAAATGTATATTTATTAGACATTGTTATTATGTGTGTAACTGTACTGTGTCATATATATTTATTAGATGGTGCTATTATGACAGTAAATGTACTGTGTAATGTATATTTATTAGACAGTGTTATTATGAGTGTAACTATAATGTGTAATGTATTTTATTAGATGGTGTTATTATGTGTGTAACTGTACTGTGTAATGTATATTTATTATATAGTGTTATTATGTGTGTAACTGTACTGTGTAATGTATTTTTATTAGACAGTGTTATTATGTGTGTAACTGTACTGTGTAATGTATATTTATTAGATAGTGTTATTATGAGTGTAACTGTAATGTTAAATGTATATTTATTAGATAGTGTTATTATGTGTGTAACTGTACTGTGTAATGTATTTTTATTAGACAGTGTTATTATGTGTGTAACTGTACTGTGTAATGTATATTTATTAGACAGTGTTATTATGAGTGTAAATGTACTGTGTAATGTATATTTATTAGACAGTGTAATTATGAGTGTAACTGTACTGTATCATGTATATTTATTAGATGGTGTTATTATGTGTGTAACTGTATTGTAACAGTCAAATGAAAATGACAGCACTTGCAATACTTCAGCAAAATATTGACCCTTGATCCCCTCAGAAAAAGAGGTAATGAATATTGTTCTGAATGTCAAAAAGAAGAGATATCCGATAATAACAAGGGTCTCCTAGTCCCACCCACCTCATCCACGATATTCCATTCAATAAGAGGTATATATACATACACAAAAAGCCTCTGATACAGCTTTCATGCAATGACCTGTCCACAGGGTACAACACCGACTACTCTCCGTCCTCCAGAACGCACAATCAGTCCGGTACAATAAACCAGCTTTACCTGATATGTAGTCGTGTTTTCTCCCCTCTTGGCTCACTCACAGATTGGCGTGTGACAGTGGAGGCTCCTCCAGTTGTGCACATTCGCACGTGAACCCCCCAGGGGGCAAGGAGGAAAAAAAAAATGAGCCAAAAAAATAAATTAAAAAATCAGCAAAAAAAAAAAAAAAAATGTTTAATTTTTTTTGTTTAATTTTTTTTTTTTTTATTAGTGTGTGTGTGTTATTATTTATTATAATATAATGTAGGCTCTGTTTTTTGTAGCCACCCCACTTGCCGCCCTCTCAGCCTGCTGTAGGACCGGTAATATTTAAAAATATTATATACCACACAAGGATATATTAGATTTGAAGCAGGAGGGAGCTAGGACCCAGGCGGACGCTGACGTCACCGCATCAGTCACTAGCGTCTCCTCCTCGGGCTGCTCTCACTGCGCGAGTGCGCGCACTGTGCACACCTGGCAGAGACATGGCAGAGCAGACACTGATCGCATGTGCGATCAAGCAAAACCCTATCCTGCACAGTGATCTCTATGCATCACTGTGCAGGCGTTGCTCCTCCCAGCCCGGCACTGGTAATAGAGCCCTATTCGCACAGGCTGAAGTGTGCGAGCTGACTTCAGCCTGTGCTCTGGCTCCACCCACGGTCTGCCTGTCATGGTGAGTCTCGCCTCTGATACGCTACTAGCGTCACGTGACCGCCCCCACAAGGCTCCTCCCGCTCAACGGCGCGAAAATCGCATTGAGGAGATAGGCGTTGAGCGGATAGGAGCCTTGTTTACAGAGCTCTGACCTGTTTTGTTCAACTTTACTTGCCTCTAAAAAAAAACGATTTAGCCCTTGCTGGCAGCAGACGTGGTGTTGGTGGTGGTGGCTGCTGAGTGCTGACACTGAGTCCAGGACTCCTGACATAAATTAATTGAATAACATAACAGACAGACTTACTTATATTAATAGATAATTTTGCCAATAGTTAGCTTAAGCTGCCTTAGTAGTGGGCACTGGCCAGTGGGCCTTATTTTGCTGCAGGCCTGCAGCTGCTGAGCTTATTAGTTTAGTTTAAACTTTTAAACTAACTGTAGTTAGTTAACTTAATTAAACTTACACAACAGAGTTGAGATTACTTAGAGAGTGAGTGTGAGACAGACACCAGTGTGTGTGAGAAAAAAAAGTTATTTTTGTGTTTTAACTTAACATTTAGAGTACTTAGGTAGAGTTCTCTCTTAAAAAAATTGGCTTTAGTCAGTAAGTTTAGTGGAGTAATTTGGGAATAATAAAATAATATTTTTGTCAGCAGATTGCAATTAGAAGTTTTGCAAAAAATATGTTTTTTTTATTTTTTTTTTACAAATACAGAAAGCAGTTAACTGCTGTGCTGCTGTTGATACTACTAGTTGTTGACCGTTGACGGCTGTCACGGTTGCTTACCATTAAACATTAATACATTTAATTTAAGTATTTTAGCAGATTAATTAGCTGATTGCAATTAGAAGTTTTGCAAAAAAAGAACAAAGTTTTTTTTAACAAAAAAAGCATTTAACTGCTGGAGCCTGTGCTGCTGTTGATACTACTAGTTGTTGACCATTGACGGCTGTCACGGTTGTTTACCATTAAACATTAATACATTTAATTTAAGTATTTTAGCAGATTAATTAGCAGATTGCAATTAGAAGTTTTGCAAAAAAAGAACAAAGTTTTTTTTAACAAAAAAAGCAGTTAACTGCTGGAGCCTGTGCTGCTGTTAATACTACTAGTTGTTGACCATTGACGGCTGTCACGGTTGTTTACCATTAAACATTAATACATTTAATTTAAGTATTTTAGCAGATTAATTAGCAGATTGCAATTAGAAGTTTTGCAAAAAAAGAACAAAGTTTTTTTTCACAAAAAAAGCAGTTAACTGCTGTGCTGCTGTTGATACTACTAGTTGTTGACCGTTGACGGCTGTCACGGTTGCTTACCATTAAACATTAATACATTTAATTTAAGTATTTTAGCAGATTAATTAGCTGATTGCAATTAGAAGTTTTGCAAAAAAAGAACAAAGTTTTTTTTCACAAAAAAAGCAGTTAACTGCTGTGCTGCTGTTGATACTACTAGTTGTTGACCGTTGACGGCTGTCACGGTTGCTTACCATTAATACATTTAAGTATTTTAGCAGAATAATTAATTATCAGATTGCAATTAGCAGTTTTGCAAAAAAAGGTAATTTTTTTTTTTTTTTTTTAAAACTGCTGTGCTGCTGCTGATACTAAAATTAGGCAGTAAACCGGCATATTTAACATTTTATATTTTATATATAGTGAGCTATATTATTATAATTATTATAAGATATTACCTATTAGTTGTAGTTGATATTTTCTAACAGCTGCCTGCAATATATTTTATAACAACCAGCACCGCAAAACTACTTGCCGTTGCCTACTAGTGTTGTAGATTTTCTAACAGCTGCAGAGCTACCTACCTACAAGTTATATATTACATAACAACTGCCAAACTATTAAACTATTACTGCAAGTTGAGTTGTATATATTCTAATAGCTGCAGAGCTACCTACCTACAAGTTATATATTACATAACAACTGCCAAACTATTAAACTATTACTGCAAGTTGAGTTGTATATATTCTAATAGCTGCAGAGCTACCTACCTACAAGTTATATATTACATAACAACCACAAAACTATTAAACTTTTAATATATTTTCTAACAGCTGCAGAGCTACCTACCAGGCTACCTACAAGTTATATATTACATAACAACCGCCAAACTATTAAACTATTACTTCAAGTTGAGTTGTATATTTTCTAACAGCTGCAGAGCAGCAGACCTACATACCTACAAGTTATATATTACATAACAACCACAAACCTATTAAACTTTTAATATATTTTCAAACCGCTGCAGAGCTACCTACCTACAAGTTATATATTACATAACAACTGCCAAACTATTAAACTATTACTGCAAGTTGAGTTGTATATATTCTAATAGCTGCAGAGCTACCTACCTACAAGTTATATATTACATAACAACCACAAAACTATTAAACTTTTAATATATTTTCTAACAGCTGCAGAGCTACCTACCAGGCTACCTACAAGTTATATATTACATAACAACCGCCAAACTATTAAACTATTACTTCAAGTTGAGTTGTATATTTTCTAACAGCTGTAGAGCAGCAGACCTACATACCTACAAGTTATATATTACATAACAACCACAAACCTATTAAACTTTTAATAAATTTTCAAACCGCTGCAGAGCTACCTACCTACAAGTTATATATTACATAACAACCGCCAAACTATTAAACTATTACTGCAAGTTGAGTTGTATATATTCTAATAGCTGCAGAGCTACCTACCTACAAGTTATATATTACATAACAACCACAAAACTATTAAACTTTTAATATATTTTCTAACAGCTGCAGAGCTACCTACCAGGCTACCTACAAGTTATATATTACATAACAACCGCCAAACTATTAAACTATTACTTCAAGTTGAGTTGTATATTTTCTAACAGCTGCAGAGCAGCAGACCTACATACCTGCAAGTTATATATTACATAACAACCACAAACCTATTAAACTTTTAATATATTTTCAAACCGCTGCAGAGCTACCTACCTACAAGTTATATATTACATAACAACCGCCAAACTATTAAACTATTACTGCAAGTTGAGTTGTATATATTCTAATAGCTGCAGAGCTACCTACCTACAAGTTATATATTACATAACAACCACAAACCTATTAAACTTTTAATATATTTTCAAACCGCTGCAGAGCTACCTACCTACAAGTTATATATTACATAACAACCGCCAAACTATTAAACTATTACTTTAAGTTGAGTTGTATATTTTCTAACAGCTGCAGAGCTACCTACCTACAAGTTATATATTAGATAAGAGCAAAGGACTGTTCTTTGTGTGTAAACTAACAGTTAAGATGGCACTTAGTAAAATTAGTGTGTCTGAGCTAAAGCAATTACATTTTTCAACGTTGCCCATTGAAAGAAAAATGGAAATTAAAATGCTCAGGCCAACACCTATGCTTAACCTTACCCAGGTGACAAAATGTAAAACTAGAGATTACAAAAGAGAATTCAAACCCGAGGTATATGATAAATATCCATGGATTTGTGGTTGTGAATTATCTAACAGGCTCTTTTGTTTTTATTGTCTCCTGTTTGCAAAACAAAGTGGTGATTCAAGCTGGGTGAGTTATGGTGTCGCCGATTTATCACATTTAAGTCAAAAAACCAATAAACATAATTGCTCCCAATCACATTTAAACTCCACATTAGAGTTTAATTTGCTAGGAAGGGTTGATATTCGGCAACAACTTGACAGTGCATATCGTTTGAATATTAAAAGACATAATGAGCAAGTAACGAAAAATCGCTATGTTCTTTCCAAAATAATTAATTGTATTTTATTTTGCGGCGCATTTGAGCTTGCACTTCGAGGACATGACGAACGCGATGATTCATTAAATCCAGGCATTTTCAGAGGTCTTATAAACTTCTCAGCAGAGCTTGATGCATCTCTAAAAGAACATCTCGCTAGTGCCACTGTTTTTAAAGGAACGTCAAAAGAAATTCAAAACGATTTATTAGACTGTATGCTTACTGTTTGCCAGAACCAAATAAAGAAGGAAATCTCAAATGCAAGTTTTGTAGCAGTGATAGCAGATGAAACTACTGATGTTTCATCTGCCTTCCAATTGGTTGTTGTTTTTAGATACATTATAGGTAACGGACAACCGGTTGAGAGATTCTGGGAATTCACTAATCCAGCTGGACATGATGCAGAATCTTTAGCTACGTGTATTCAAGCTACTTTGGAAAAAGTTATAGACAACCCAGAGAAACTGATATCGCAGAGTTACGACGGTGCAAGCGTGATGAGTGGTCAGCATGCAGGTGTTCAGGCTATAATTAAACGTACCTACAAGAATGCACATTTTGTGCATTGCTATGCACATCAGCTCAATTTAATTGTCAGCCAAGCAAGCAGTCAAAATCAACAAGTTCGAGTATTTCTTTCAAATCTAAGTGACATTACTAACTTTTTTAGTAACTCGCCACAAAGGATAGCTATTCTAGATGAAACTGTTAGAAGAAGGATACCTCATGGTTCAGCCACCAGGTGGAATTTCAAGAGTCGAACCGTCAATACAGTTTTTGAAAACAAGGAACAGTTAATTGAATGCATGGAAAAAATAGAGTCAACATCGAAAAAAGAAATAGCTATAAATCAAGCAGGGGCTATTCGGCGTATGTTACAAGACTCGGTATTCGTGTTTTGGCTTACAGTTTTTCACAATATTATGCCACATGTAGATGTGTTATACAACCAACTTCAGAAAACACAAACAGATGCGGCACTTATTCGAAAACATATTAACACTTTCCAGCAGACAATGGAAAACGAAAGGAATAGAATGGACACAGTGACCATGACGATATCAGAAACAGAGGAAACATCTAGGAAAAGGAAGAGAGAAAATATTCACATTGCTCAGACTGTGGCAGCTAAAGAAATATGCGATGTTATCACAAATCAAGTAAAAGATAGATTTTCTTTTATAACTCACTACTCGGCTGTTTCTCTCCTCCAAGCGGAAAAATTTGCGGATTACGAGAAAAATTTTCCAAATCAGCTTCTTGAACAAACATCAGCGGTTTATCACACATTACAGAAAGATCGCCTGAAAACTGAACTAGGAGTAATTTACAGAAGACCAGATTTCCGAAATATGAATGGTGCCATCAGTCTTCTATAGTTTGTAATAGAAAATAACTTGGACAGAACTTTCTCGGAGACCTACAAACTGTTGCAAATTATTTCGACTATTCCCGTGACAACTGCTGAGGCTGAGAGATGTTTCTCAACTTTAAAACGAGTTATGACATTTCTAAGGAGCACCATGACTGAGGAAAGACTGACTGCTCTAGCCATGCTCACAATTGAAAAACAATTGATCAATGACATGCCTACATTCACTGAAAATGTTATTGATTTATTTGCCTCAAAAAAAGACAGGCGGATTGACTTAATTTACAAAAATTGTACTTGAGTTATCAACATTCTGTTTTAATCTTTACCGTTGAAGTTAATTATTAAGCACTAGTGTAATAGAAATAATCTTCTTTTGTAGAAAGTAAAATGTTGGTGTATTTATATAAATGTTGCAACGGCCTTTGGCTTCATTGCCTAATATCGAACACTGGGGGCTAGGGCAACAATAATTGAGATGTGGTTTTATTTCTCTATAAAGTGGAAGGTTCTTTAAATCCAGGAATATATATATTTTCATAAATGTACATTCAAGATACTTATTATTTCGCAGCTTTGATTAATCATTTGGTTAATATATATGTTATTATATAATTTAACTGAGCATGTATATTTTAAGACTAGACATGAGTATACTGAAGAGTATGGATTCTTGTATATTAATGTAAATATTAGACATGGTCATAATATTAAATATTATAAATATATATATAAATATATATATATATATATATATATATATATACTTACTACTGATAATATCTTAAGAGATTAACTTAATAGTCATTTTGCAAACAGGATCTTGTTTTTATTGTCTCCTGTTTGAAAAACAAAGTGGTGATTCAAGTTGGGTGAGTTATGGTGTCGCCGATTTATCACATTTAACTCCAAAAATATAAATAATTGCTACCAATCACATTTATACTCCCCATTAGAGTTTAATTTGCTATGAAGGATTGATATTCGCCAACAACTTGTCAGTGCATATTGTTTGAATGTTAAAAAACACAATGATCAAGTAACCACAAATCGTTATGTTCTTTCCAAAATTATGAATTGTATTCTATTTTCCGGCGCATTTGAGCTTTCACTTCGAGGACATGATGCACACGATGATTCATTACATATTGGGAGACTTAAAATGATTGTAATTTAATACTTAGTATGATAATAATAATCAGCTATACTATTAACTATTTGAAATCAATTGATTAATCATTTCATATTCTGATATTACATTGCATTTAATTAGAATTCTGTAGGGATTGATTTATTGTAACAATATTTATATTTCCTTATTATCCAACTTTAATATAAATATATTCCATATTTGAAGTCATTCCTTAATAAAGTATAGGAGTATATAAAACTATATGAAAATTAGGTACAAGTCATTTCATATGAAATTTTGTCTTCTATATGCTTGCATCGATTCTGAGCTAGAAAACCTTTCCAGATGTATATGTGGATTCACACCTTCAAAAGTATTGTTAGTCTCATCATTTGTATATCATACAAGGGATAATTACATACTTTCCTGAAGATTGAGCATATCAGAACTAAAGTACAGAATTGTTTCTCTGTCACCCCAAAGAGGTAACATGGTTATCTTGTTTGTAGAGATCTAATTTCATTAAGCGATTAAGTAAAGAATCTTTTGAAGCTTAAACTTTAACAAATGTTCCCTTTGTATATTTTTTAGATATCCTGCCTGTGAGCTGTATTGGAGCATAGTATTTATATATAATTGATGTTACATTTCATAAAAATATATTTCATATCTGAGTACATAACTTTAATACAGTTTGTGTGCATGAAATCATATACAGTTGTATGAAAAAGTTTAGGCACCTCTGACAATTTCCATGATTTTCAGTTATAAATAATTGGCTGTTTGGATCAGTAATTTCATTTTGATCTATCAAATAAATGAAGGACACAGTAAAAATTCAGTAGTGAAATTAGGTTTATTGGATTAACAGAATATGTGCAATATGCATCAAAACAAAATTAGACAGGTGCATACATTTGTGCACCCTTGTTATTTTGTTGATTTGAATACCTGGAACTACCTAGCACTGATTAATTGGAATTTGGAAGACAAAATTGGTTTGGTGAGCCCATTAAGCCTTAAACTTCATAGACAGGTGTATCCAATCATGAGAAAAGGTTTTAAGGTGGCCAATTGCAAGTTGTTCTCTATGACTCTCCTCTGAAGAGTGGCAACATGGGGGCCACAAAACAACTCTCAAATGACCTAAAAACAAAGATTGTTCAACATCATGGTTTAGAGGAAGGCTACAAAAAGCTATTACATAGATTTAAGATGTCAGTGTCCACTGTGAGGAACATAGTCAGCATGGTGAGGATATGGAAGACCACAGGCACAGTTCTTGTTAAGGCCAGAAGTGGCAGGCCAAGTAAAATATCGGATAGGCAAAGGATGATAAGAACAGTCAAAAACAGTCCACAGACCACCTCCAAAGACCTGTACTACTGGGAATATTGTTGAGGGTCTCATGGATTCCACTCAATATCAGCAGATACTTGAGAATAATGTTGAGGAATCAGTCACAAACTTCAGTTGAAGTTACCCCCAGGCCGGGGCTGGATATCTCAAGAAGACGATGACCAAAAACACTGCTGTTTCAAATGGGTGGGGCCATTTGATGGGCGTGACTTTCACAAAGGGGTGTGGCTTTTAAAAATGGGTGTGGCTTGTTAAAAGGGGCGTGGTTTTTAAAAAGGGGCCGTGTTTTTCAAAGGGGCGTGGCTTTCTAATAGGGGCAGGGTCTTGTGCACCCCCATCCTAAAAATTCACCAGCCGCCACTGGCGTGTGATGTCATCCACTCTCTCCAGTTTCTCCGTCTGATTGGATGATCCTTGAGGTGGGTGGCGCAACTAGGTGCAGGAGTTCGCAGAGCGCTGCAGTGCAATCCTCCGTTTAAAAAATCCACTAACAACCATAGCGAGGTGCACACGGAGACTCGGCTACTTAAAGGAATAACTTTATTGTAGAAATCTAAAACCATGTGTATAAAAGGTCACAATACACAATCTATAGGTCCATAGGGAGGAAGGTCCCCACTCCAGGGACTGTACGCTGACGTGTTTCGGCTCAACCAGCCGTAATCGTAGCTACAGTCAGAAGTACCCATGAGCCTTATATGTCCTATAAAGCAACGTGATTTGATAAAAACACTTTACCTGGAGTGGAGCTCTATACACACCCTCTTTTCCAATTGATTACAAAATGTGAAGTTGCAACTAAACATTGTCACAATATTACATTTGAAAAAGAAGCTAAAAATTAAACACATACATAAATCAGCACTTAAGCGAGTAAATTCATCTTAAACATTCAAACGTCATGATTAGATATACATTAAGTTGATTTAGGCACATCCTAAAGAAGAAGAATATATATATACAATACTAGAAGCATAGACCTATTATTTATCATGTAACACAATATCAGTATAGAATAATAATAATAATAAAGGTCTCAATAAATCAAAAGATTTTTTTCCTTTTAATTCTCCAAAACCTTTTTTCTCCAAATTGATTACATGACTAATACATACTTGTTCACTATGCGTCTAGTACTAGAATAGAGAAACAAACAAGAGTTAAGATACACTGTGTGTATGGATTCACAGTCTCCAGGCTATTCCCAGAAATGTATCAAGTCATACTCAGAATTAAGACCTTCCGGTATTCTAGTGCTGAGCCTGTGAATCCAATAAACCTCTCTTTTAGCCAGCAACTTTTCTCTGTTACCCCCTCTTTTGTTACAATTTACTAATTCTATAATAGTCCACCTCACATAATTTGCACTTCTTTTGTGAACCTGCCTAAAATGTTGTACCAAGGAGGTTGTCATTGTACCAGCCTTAATATTTGTGATGTGTTCTCTAATTCTATCCCTTGTTTCCCTTGTTGTGAGTCCGGTATATTGAATGCCACACACCGTACATGTGAGCAAATAAACAACATAGCTAGTCCTACAGTATAGACATGAAAAATGTCTAAATCTTTCCCCAGTGGTTGCACTGGAGAAACCTTCTCCTGGTTGCATGTATTCACATGCTATGCATTGGCAATAATTGCATTTGTACAGACCTTTAAATCTTAGCCAAGATGAACCTGAGGACTCACATGATCTGAGTTGTGTAGGTGCAAGAATGTTACCCAAACTTGCTCCTCTTTTAAAGGCATACCTACAACCCTTTCCTACCACTTCAACTAAGTCATCATCAGCTTTGAGCATTTGAAAATGTTTTCTAATAATATTACAGACCTGATAATATTGATTACTGTACTGGGTTATGAACGATACCCCCTCAAATATATCAATATCTCTTTCTTTAGTCTTTAGAAAATTACTTCTATCCATAGCTGATACACTGAGTCTTGAGGCCCTTACTTCATTTCTTTTGTAACCCCTATTGCAGAATCTCTCCTCCAGCTCCAAAGCTTGCTCTTCAAATTCCGCATCTAAGGTACAATTCCTCCTTAACCTAATGAATTGCCCTTTTAGGACTGATCTAAAAACCGTTTTAGGGTGATTGCTTCGGGCATGGAGGAGAGTATTCCCAGCAATGGGTTTTCTGAAGACCTTTGTGGTTACATCCCCTTCTTTAGAGTCCATCAGAGTTACATCCAAGAAATTCATGCTCTTGCCACCAAATTCACTAGTAAACCTAATCCCTATAAAATTCTCATTAAGGATTCGTACAAAGTTTGTGGCCTCAGTTCTGTACCATTCCATATGACCAAAAGGTCGTCTATGTACCTCCTATAGTAAACTATCTTATGTTTCCAGCGCTCATCACATCCAAAGATGTGGGACAGCTCCCACCAACCCATAAACAGGTTAGCATAGGAGGGGGCAAACGTAGCTTCTGACTGTAGCTACGATTACGGCTGGTTGAGCCGAAATGCATCAGCATACAGTCCCTGGAGTGGGGACCTTCCTCCCTATGGGCCTATAGAGTGTGTATTGCAACCTCTTATACACATGCTGGTTTTAGATTTCTACAATAAAGTTATTCCTTTAAGTAGCCTAGTCTCCTTATGCACCTCACTATCGCCTAGATTACGAGTTCTGCGTTAGCCTTAAAAAGCAGAGTTAAGGGGTCCTAACGCTGCTTTTTAATGCCTGCTGGTATTACGAATCAGGCAGGAAAGGGTCTACCGCTCACTTTTTTTCCGCGACTCGAGGCTACCGCAAATCCCCTTACGTCAATTGTGTATTCTATCTTTTCTATGGGATTTGCCTAATGCCGGTATTACGAGTCTTGGAAGAAGTGAGCGGTACAGCCTCTACCGCCAAGTCTCCAACCGCAAAAAAAGTCAGTAGTTAAGAGTTTTATGGGCTAACGCCGGAACATAAAACTCTTAACTACAGTGCTACAAAGTACACTAACACCCATAAACTACCTATGAACCCCTAAACCAAGGCCCCCCACATCGCAAACCCTATAATAAAATGTTTTAACCCCTAATCTGTCGGGCCGGACTTTGCCGTCACCTACATTATCCCTATGAACCCCTAATCTGCTGCACCTAACATCACCAACACCTATATTATATTTATTAACCCCTAATCTGTCCCCCCCAACGTCGCCGCCACCTTCCTACACTTATTAACCCCTAATCTGCCGACGGACATCGCCGCCACTATAATAAATGTATTAGCCCCTAAACCGCCGCACTCCCGCCTCGCAAACACTATAATAAATTGTATTAACCCCTAATCTGCCCCCCCCAACGTCGCCGCCACCTACCTACAATTAGTAACCCCTAATCTGCCGCCTCCAACGTCGCCGCTACTATAATAAAGTTATTAATCCCTAAACCTAAGTCTAACCCTAACACTAACACCCCCCTAACTTAAATATAATTTAAATAAAACAAAATAAATTTACTATAATTAAATAAATTATTCCTATTTAAAAATAAATACTTACCTATAAAATAAACCCTAATATAGCTACAATATAACTAATAGTTACATTGTAGCTATTTTAGGATTTATATTTATTTTACAGGCAACTTTGTATTTATTTTAACTAGGTACAATAGATATTAAATAGTTAATAACTTGTTAATAGCTACCTAGTTAAAATAATTACAAAATTACCTGTAAAATAAATCCTAACCTAAGTTACAAATACACCTAACACTACACTATCAATAAATTAATTAAATAAATTACCTATAATTATCTAAACAAAAATGCAATTAACTAAACTAAACAATAATACAAAAAAAAAAAAAACACTAAATTACAAAAAATAAAAAAATATTACAAGAATTTTAATCTAATTACACCTAATCTAAGCCCCCTAATAAAATAAAAAAGCCCCCCAAAATAAAAAAATTCCCTACCCTAAACTAAATTACAAAGTAATCAGCTCTTTTACCAGCCCTTAAAAAGGCTTTTTGCGGGGCATTGCCCCAAAGTAATCAGCTCTTTTACCTGTAAAAAAAAAATACAATCCCCCCCAAAATTACAACCCACCACCCACACACCCCTACTCTCAAACCCACACGATTCCCCCTTAAAAAAACCTAACACTACCCCCCTGAAGATCACCCTACCTTGATCCGTCTTCAGCCAGCCGGCAACCGATGGGACAGAAGAAGACATCTGGACCGGCAGAAGTCTTCATCCTATCCGGGCAGAAGAGGACATCCGGACCAACAGACATCTTCATCCAGACGGCATCTTCTATCTTCATCCTTCCGGAGCGGAGCCATCTTCTATCCAGCCGACGTGGAGCCATCCTCTTCTTCTGACGGACTAACGACGAATGAAGGTTCCTTTAAATGACGTCATCCAAGATGGCGTCTCTTGAATTCCGATTGGCTGATAGGATTCTATCAGCCAATCGGAATTAAGGTAGGAAAAATCTGATTGGTTGATTTAATCAGCAAATCGGATTAAAGTTCAATCCGATTGGCTGATTGGATCAGCCAATAGAATTGACCTTGCATTCTATTGGCTGATCCTATCAGCCAATCGGATTGAAGTTCAATCCGATTGGCTGATATTGTAGCTATATTAGGGTTTATTTTATAGGTAAGTATTTAGTATTAAATAGGATTCATTTATTTAATGATAGTAATTTTAGTTTGTTTTATTTAAATTATATTTAACTTAAGGGGGTGTTAGGGTTAGGGTTAGACTTAGGTTTAGGGGTTAATAACTTTATTATAGTAGTGACAACGTTGGGGGCGGGAAATTAGGGGTTAATAATTGTAGGTAGGTGGCGGCGATGTTAGGGAGGGCAGATTAGGGGTTAATAAAATTTATTATAGTGTTTGCGAGGCGGGAGTGCGGCGGTTTAAGGGTTAATACATTTATTATAGTGGCGGCGATGTCCGGTCGGCAGATTAGGGGTTAATAATTGTAGGTAGGTGGCGGTGACGTTGGGGGGGGGACAGACTAGGGTTTAATAAATATAATATAGGTGTTGGCAATGTTAGGGGCAGCAGATTAGGGGTTCATAGGGATAATGTAGGTTGCGGCGGTGTCCGGATCGGCAGATTAGGGGTTAATAGTATAATGCAGGTGTCAGCGATAGCGGGGACGGCAGATTAGGGGTTAATAAGTGTAAGATTAAGGGTGTTTAGACTCGGGGTTCATGTTAGGGTGTTAGGTGTAGACTAAGAAAGTGTTTCCCCATAGGAAACAATGGGGCTGCGTTAGGAGCGCTTTTTTGCAGGTGTTAGTTTTTTTTCCAGCCAGCTCAGCATCATTGTTTCCTATGGGGAAATCGTGCACAAGCACGTTTTTCCAGCTTACCGCTACTGTAAGCAACGCTGGTATTGAGGGTTGAAGTGGAGCTAAATTTGGCTCAACGCTCACTTTTCTGAGGCTAACGCAGCCATTCAGAGAACTCGTAATACTAGCGTTGTCTTAAGAGTGCGCTGGAAAAAAAAGGCTTGTTAGCACCGCAGGTCTTTACCGACAAAACTCGTAATCTAGGCGTATGGTTGTTAGTGTAACTGTATTGTGTAATGTATATTTATGAGACAGTGTTATTATGTGTGTAACTGTACTGTGTAATGTATATTTATTAGATAGTGTTATTATGAGTGTAACTGTACTGTGTAATGTATATTTATTAGACAGTTTAATTATGAATGTAACTGTACTGTATAATGTATATTTATTAGATGGTGTTATTATGTGTGTAACTGTATTGTGTAATGTATATTTATTAGACAGTGTTATTATGTGTGTAACTGTACTGTGTAATGTATATTTATTAGATAGTGTTATTATGAGTGTAACTGTACTGTTAAATGTATATTTATTAGACAGTGTTATTATGTGTGTAACTGTACTGTGTCATATATATTTATTAGATGGTGCTATTATGACAGTAAATGTACTGTGTAATGTATATTTATTAGACAGTGTTATTATGAGTGTAACTATAATGTGTAATGTATTTTTATTAGATGGTGTTATTATGTGTGTAACTGTACTGTGTAATGTATATTTATTAGACAGTGTTAGTATGAGTGTAACTGTACTGTGTACTGTATGTTTACTAGACAGTGTAATTATGAGTGTAACTGTACCGTATAATGTATATTTATTAGATGGTGTTATTATGTGTGTAACTGTATTGTGTAATGTATATTTATTAGACAGTGTTATTATGTGTGTAACTGTACTGTGTAATGCATATTTATTAGATAGTGTTATTATGAGTGTAACTGTACTGTGTAATGTATTTTTATTAGATGGTGTTATTATGTGTGTAACTGTACTGTGTAATGTATATTTATTAGATTGTGTTATTATGAGTGTAAATGTACCGTGTAATGTATTTTGTTTTTTGAAACAGTTAACCGGAGCTCTGAGGTTGCAGTAATCATTCTAGCATAAATCGCGATTGCGCTGAAATGATTGTGGTTACTTTCAACTTGTAATACAAGCGGTAAACCCGACACACTTAACCCCCCCCCCAATAAAAATTTCACTTATGCATAACTGTTAATGCTCCACTTGTAATCTGTCCCAATGTGTTAATTTGCATCCTCTGATTCAGCTAAGACCAAACGTGTTTATTTTTTATTATTTTTGATCAGTTTAAGGTCTTTATCTGCAGCTATGTCTAAAATGATGCAATGGGGTAACTCTCATTTGGTATGGCAGAACTGCCCAAATTCTCAAAATTGATCACCAAAATTATAAATTTGTTTTAAGTAGAC
The DNA here is from genome assembly GCF_027579735.1 of Bombina bombina. Classification (NCBI taxonomy): domain Eukaryota; kingdom Metazoa; phylum Chordata; class Amphibia; order Anura; family Bombinatoridae; genus Bombina; species Bombina bombina. The sequence continues at coordinate 221,003,154 of NC_069505.1, read as the reverse complement.
AACCCAAGGAATTGAGCTAAGCCCATGTTGGTATATTTCAGGCCACCATTTGACCACCAGAGGTGATCATATATATAAAAAAAATAAACTCAGTAGACCCAGTACCCCTCTTCCATCTTCACTCAGGGAAGACTTCAGGATAATTTCTCCAAGATCCAGAGTGAAGCAGAGATAAAGGAATACCTTAGTTATGGCATATCAGTACTCTCACTGGTAAATCTCTCAGCCATAATTGCCCTCAGGCAATTGCTGGTATATCCGCAAGTATCCTCTGCAGTATATTTACTTGCCCTGGATGGGCTCTTTACTGGATAAGCATTTTGTAAGAGAGAAAGGCCTCTGCAAGCTGGTAAAATCAGTGGAGGGGTGCTGCAGTCCAAAACTAAACACAAACTAGGAGCTATTCCTAGTACTCTCCTTTTATAGGTACTACATAGTTGGGGGTTCTCAGTCTTTACAAATGGCGTTTTGCCTATGTTTTTAACACCACAAATGATTAAATTTGGCATTAAAATCCCTCTTTTTTCACTTTTTTTTTTATCCCTTAGCAGCCCTCAGTATGTTTTAGTCTCGGGTTCACTTTATTTCCTCACAGAACCAAAAACCTGCACTGTCTCTTATGCAGTTACTGGTTCAGCTCATGATGGATGAGGTTAGGGTTAGGGACACAAGCGGGATAAAAAAATGTTTAATTCAATATAAGGTGTTTTAGTGTTTTTTTCTCACAGGCCTTTAGCCTGCTGTTCATTTCAGCCCCCGCTTTCTCTCTCCCTCACAGGATCTCCAAGTGACTGAAACATTTCTCTGGGCCTGTCTCCAGACCTTACAAGCTATCTGCATCCAGTTTTAATTGTTTTTATTTCCAGAAGGTGGGTGAGTACTCTCATAGGAGCTGCTGAGAGGGGGTAGGTAATAAAAAAAAATTCTGAGGGAAATGCTTTTGTTTTTTTATCTGGCTTCTAGGGTTCTGAGATGCTTTTCTATAGGCTGTTTGTTGTGTTTTGTGCAAATACACTGATAATATAAAGTTTTAGAATATATCTATATTTCCAGAAGTCTTCATCCAAGCCGGGCAGAAGAGGTCCTCCAGGCGGGCAGAAGTCTTCATCCAGATGGCATCTTCTATATTCACCCATCCGGCGCCGAGCGGGTCCATCTTCAAGACATCCGACGCGGAGCATCCTCTTCTTTCTTCGTCCGACGACTGAATGAAGGTTCCTTTAAATGACGTCATCCAAGATGGCGTCCCTTCAATTCCGATTGGCTGATAGAATTCTATCAGCCAATCGGAATTAAGGTAGGAAAAATCCTATTGGCTGATGCAATCGGCCAATAGGATTGAGCTTGCATTCTATTAGCTGATTGGAACAGCCAATAGAATGCCAGCTCAATCCTATTGGCTGATTGGATCAGTCAATAGGATTGAACTTCAATCCTATTGGCTGATTGCATCAGCCAATAGGATTTTTTCTACCTTAATTCCGATTGGCTGATAGAATTCTATCAGCCAATTGGAATTGAAAGGAGGCCATCTTGGATGACGTCATTTAAAGGAACCTTCATTCAGTCGTCGGACAAAGAAAGAAGAGGATGCTCCTCATCGGATGTCTTGAAGATGGACCCGCTCCGCGGCGGATGGATGAAGATAGAAGATGCCGTCTGGATGAAGACTTCTGCCCGTCTGGAGGACCTCTTCTGCCCAGTTTGGATGAAGACTTCTGCCCGTCTGGAGGACCACTTCTGCCCAGTTGGTTGAAGACGTCTCACAGTAGGGTGATCTTCAGGGGGTTAGTGTTAGGTTTTTTTTAAGGGGGGATTGGGTGGGTTTTAGAGTAGGGTTGGTTGTGTGGGTGGTGGGTTTTAATGTTGGAGGGGGTATTTGTACTTTTTTTTTACAGGTAAAAGAGCTGATTACTTTGGGGCAATGCCTGCAAAAGGCCCTTTTAAGGGCTATTTGTAATTTAGTTTAGGGTAGGGCTTTTTTTATTTTGGGGGGCTTTTTTATTTTGTTAGGGGGCTTAGAGTAGGTGTAATTAGTTTAAAAATCTTGTAATTATTTTATTATTTTCTGTAATTTAGTGGTTTTATTTTCGTACTTTTGATAATTTTATTTAATTGTAAATAATTGTATTTAGTTTAGGTAATTAATTTAATTATAGTGTAGTGTTAGTTGTAATTGTAACTTAGGTTAGGTTTTATTTTACAGGTATATTTGTATTTATTTTAACTAGGTAGTTATTAAATAGTTAATAACTATTTAATAACTATTGTATCTAGTTAAAATAAATACAAAGTTGCCTGTAAAATAAAAATAAACCCTAAGCTAGCTACAATGTAACTATTAGTTATATTGTAGCTATTTTAGGGTTTATTTTATAGGTAAGTATTTAGTTTTAAATAGGAATAATTTAGTTAATTGTAGTAATTCTATTTAGATTTTTTTAAATTATATTTAAGTTAGGGGAGGTTAGGGTTAGGGTTAGACTAAGTAAACTAAGTAAACTTCAGATTTGAGCTTGAACACCTTTGTGTACTGTTAAAGTAGGTATTGGCTAACTTTGGATGACTCCGATACTTATGTCGTTGTCAACCCTAAGAAGTCTAGTAAACGTAATAAATACTATGATGTCCCTTCCTCTGTGTTTCCTGTTCCAGACCGTGTGACGGAGATTATTTCACAGGAATAGGAGAAGCCAGGGATACCTTTCTCCCTGTCTCCCATATTTAAAAAGATGTTTCCTGTTGCTGACTCCATTAAAGATTCATGGCGCACCGTGCCTAAAGTAGAAGGGGCTATGTCTACTCTGGCTAAGACAACTATGATCCCTATAGAGGATAGCTGATCCTTTAAGGATCCCATGGACAAAAGGCTGGATGCTTATTTGAAGAAGATGTATGTTTATCAAGGTCTTCAATGGCAACCTGCAGTTTGTACTGCCACAGTAGCAAGTGTGGCATCTTATTGGTGCGACACCTTGTCTGAATCCATTAAAGATTCATGGCGCACCGTGCCTAAAGTAGAAGAGAAAGAAAAAACTGAAAGAAAAAAGAAAGAAAAAACTAATGGCACTACTATCTGGTGCTCTTAAGATGCTCTGTAATAATTAAGGCCTAGATTTAGAGTTGGGCGGTAGCCGTCAAAACCAGCGTTAGAGGCTCCTAACGCTGGTTTTTACCACCCGAGTCAGTCAGGAAAGGGTCTAACGCTCACTTTGCAGCCGCAACTTTTCCATACGCCATTTGCGTATCCTATCTTTTCAATGGGATCTTCCTAACGCCGGTATTTAGAGTCTTGGCTGAAGTGAGCGTTAGAAATCTGTTCCGATCAGCCAATAGGATGCAAGCTCAATCTGATTGGCTGATCGGATCAGCCAATCGGATTGAACTTGAATCTGATTGGCTGATTCCATCAGCCAATCAGAATTTTCCTACCTTAATTCCGATTGGCTGATAGAATCCTATCAGCCAATCGGAATTCGACGGACGCCATCTTGGATGACGTCATTTAAAGGAACCGTCATTCGGCGAGTAGGCATCAGTAGAAGAGGATGGATCCGCGTCGGCTGGAAGATGATGGCTCCGGAAGAAAGAAGATTGAAGATGCCGCTTCATAGAAGACTTCATCCCGATGATGGACTTCTTCAGCGCCCGCTTGGATCATGACTTTAGCCCAATGATGGATTTCTTCAGCCGCCGCTTGGATCCAGACTTCAGCCGGAGGATGGACGTCACTCTTCAGCCCCCGCTTGGGCTTGGATGAAGATTTCGGAGGCTCTTCTGGACAGATCGGGACCCGGTGTGGTGAAGACAAGGTAGGGAGATCTTCAGGGGCTTAGTGTTAGGTTTATTTAAGGGGGGTTTGGGTTAGATTAGGGGTATGTGGGTAGTGGGTTGTAATGTTGGGGGGGGGGTATTGTATGGTTTTTTTTTACAGGCAAAAGAGCTGAATTCTTTGGGGCATGCCCCGCAAAGGGCCCTTTTCAGGGCTGGTAAGGTAAAAGAGCTTTTCTATTTTAATTTTAGAATAGGGTAGGGCATTTTTTTATTTTGGGGGACTTTGTAATTTTATTAGGGGGCTTAGAGTAGGTGTAATTAGTTTAAAATTGTTGTAATATTTTTCTAATGTTTGTAAATATTTTTTTATTTTTTGTACTTTAGTTAGTTTATTTAATTGTATTTATTTGTAGGTATTGTATTTAATTAATTTATTGATAGTGTAGTGTTAGGTTTAATTGTAGATAATTGTAGGTAGTTTATTTAATTTATTTATTGATAGTGTAGTGTTAGGTTTAATTGTAACTTAGGTTAGGATTTATTTTACAGGTAATTTTGTAATTATTTTAACTAGGTAACTATTAAATAGTTATTAACTATTTAATAGCTATTGTACCTGGTTAAAATAAATACAAAGTTGCCTGTAAAATAAATATTAATCCTAAAATAGCTACAATATAATTATTATTTATATTGTAGCTATATTAGGGTTTATTTTACAGGTAAGTATTTAGCTTTAAATAGGAATAATTTATTTAATAAGAGTTCATTTATTTTGTTAGAATAAAATTATATTTAACTTAGGGGGGTGTTAGGGTTAGGGTTAGAATTAGCTTTAGGGGTTAAAAAATTTATTAGAGTAGCGGTGAGCTCCGGTCGGCAGATTAGGGGTTAATACTTGAAGTTAGGTGTCGGCGATGTTAGGGAGAGCAGATTAGGGGTTAATATTATTTATTATAGGGTTATTGAGGCGGGAGTGAGGCGGATTAGGGGTTAATACATTTATTATAGTAGCGGTGCGGTCCGGTCGGCAGATTAGGGGTTAATAAGTGTAGGTAGGTAGCGGCGACGTTGGGGGCAGCATATTAGGGGTTAATAAATATAATATAGGGGTCGGCGGTGTTAGGGGCAGCAGATTAGGGGTACATAGGGATAACGTAGGTTGCGGCAGTGTACGGAGCGGCAGATTAGGGGTTAATAATAATATGCCGGGGTCAGCGATAGCGGGGGCGGCAGATTAGGGGTTAATAAGTGTAAGGTTAGGGGTGTTTAGACTCGGGGTACATGTTAGGGTGTTAGGTGCAGACTTAGGAAGTGTTTCCCCATAGGAAACAATGTAGCTGCGTTAGGAGCAGAACGCTGCTTTTTTGCAGGTGTTAGGTTTTTTTTCAGCTCAAACAGCCCCATTGTTTCCTATGGGGAAATTGTGCACGAGCACGTTTTTGAAGCTGGCCGCGTCCGTAAGCACCGCTGGAATTTAGAGTTGCAGTGGCGGTAAATATGCTCTATGCTCCCTTTTTGGAGCCTAACGCAGCCCTTCTGTGAACTCTAAATACCAGCGGTATTTAAAAGGTGCGGGAGAAAAAAAGCCAGCGTAGCTAACGTACCCCTTTGGCCGCAGAACTCTTAATCTAGCCGTAAGGCAGGTAATTTACCTTGCTGTAATACTGAGAGATAGGTGCTGTGTACTGTTTTATTCTGAAAAGAGCCTTTGAAAAAGCCACGCTGGTGGCAAAACATGTTAGGGCTGTTTTTCACAGGAATAGGAGATGCCAGGGATACCTTTCTCCCCGTCTCCCATATTTAAAAAGATGTTTCCTATTGCTGACTCCATTAAAGATTCATGGCGCACCGTGCCTAAAGTAGAAGGGGCTATGTCTACTCTGGCTAAGACAACTATGATCCCTATAGAGGATAGCTGATCTTTTAAGGATCCCATGGACAAAAGGCTGGATGCTTATTTGAAGAAGATGTATGTTTATCAAGGTCTTCAACGGCAACCTGCAGTTTGTATTGCCACAGTAGCAAGTGTGGCATCTTATTGGTGCGACGCCTTGTCTGAATCAATTTTAGTAGAGACTCCATTGGAGGAGATACAATATAGGATTAAGGCTCTAAAACTATATTTTATTAGTGTGAATGAGTAGAGCGCTGGAACTATAAAAGATCCCAAACACCCTATAGATATAAGATCCTTCGGTCTTATAAGTGAGATTGTCTAGATAGGGAGGTATATAGGGGCGTTGTTTCCAGCTTAAGGGATCGTACGATCCCTTAAGCTGGAAACAACGCCCCTATATACCTCCCTATCTAGAAAGGCTCTAAAACTAGCCAATTCCTTTATTTCTAATGTTAACATGCAAGTTATTAGACTGGGAGCCAAGATGTATGGCTTCTCTGTTCTAGCCTGTAGGGCATTGTGGCTAAGATTTTGATCAGGTGATGTTACCTCTAAGTCCAAGTTTCTGGCACTTCCTTACAAGGTTAAGACCTTGTTCAGACCTGTTCTGGCAGAAATAATTTCTGATATTACGGGTGGAAAAGAGTCTTTTCTACCGCAAGACAAGAAGAACAGACTCAAACAACGTCAAAGTAATTTTCATTCCTTTCGTAACTTCAACAGTCAAAAGTCTTCCTCTCCCTCTTCCAGGCAGGAGAAGTCCAAGTCTTCTTGGAAGCCCAATCAGTCTTGGAATAAGGAGAAGTAATCAAAGAAACCCTCAGCTGAGTCTAAGTCAGCATGAAGGGTCGGCCCTGGACCGGGATCGGATCAAGTGGGGGGCAGACTTTCCCTGTTTTGTCAAGCGTGGAGAAGAGATGTCCCAGATCCTTGGACTGTGGACAAAGTATATCAGGGTTGCAAAATAGAATTCAAAACTTTCCCTCCCAGGGGCAGATTCCACCTCTCAAGATTATCTACAGACCAGGTAAAAAGAGAGGCATTCTTGAACTGAGTTCAGGACATTTCCTCCCTGGGAGTGATTTTTCCAATTCCAGTAAGCGAACAGGGTCTAGGATTCTATTCAAATCTGTTCATGGTTCCCAAAAAAGAGGGAACTTTTTGACCGAACACTTTCAGTTTGTGACTCTTTCATTTGGACTTGCCACAGCTCCCAGAATTTTCTCAAAGGTTCTCGGGGCTCTCTTGGCAGTGATCAGGTCTCAGGGAATTGCAGTGGTGCCATACCTGGATGACATATTGGTTCAGGCACCATCTTTTCAACAAGCAAACTCTCATACAGAGATCTTGTTGCCTTTTCTACGTTCCCATGGTTAGAAAGTGAATCTGGGAAAGAGTTCCCTTGTTCCAGCTACAAGAGTGGTTTTCTTAAAGACCATAATAGATTCCCTATCTATGAAAAGTTTTCTGACGGAGGTCAGAAAATCCAAAATTCCCTCCTCTTGCCTCTCTCTTCAATCTATTGTATGGCCATCAGTGGCTCAATGTATGGAGGTAATTGGTCTGATGGTCGCTTCCATGGACATCATTCCCTTTGCTTGATTCCATTTGAGAGCTCTGCAATTATGCATGCTCAGACAATGGAATGGAGACCATTTGAATCTGTCTCATAGGATAGATCTAGACCAGTCGACAAGAGACTCTCTCCCGTGGTGGCTTCTCAGGACAATCTGTCTCAGGGCACATGCTTCCAGAGACCTTCCTGGGTGATTGTGACCACAGACGCCAGCCTGCTAGGCTGGGGAGCAGTCTGGGACTCATTAAAGGTGCAGGGACTATGGACTCGGGAGGAGTCTGCTCTCCCCATAAACATCTTGGAGCTGAGAGCAATTTACAATGCTCTGATGGCTTGGCCTCAATTGTCTTTAGCCCTGTTTATCAGGTTTCAGTCGGACAACATCACCTCAGTGGCTTGCATCAACCAACAGGGAGGAACTCAGAGTTCCTTAGCCATTAAGGAGGTGGCACAGATTATTCAGTGGGCGGAAGATCACAATTGTTGTCTATCTGCCATCCACATTCCTGGAGTGGACAACAGGGAAACGGATTTCCTGAGCAGACATACATTTCATCCCGGGGAGTGGGCTCTCCACCCAGAGGTGTTCACTAGGTTAACCCTCAAATGGGGGGTGCCAGAGTTAGATCTGATGGCGTCTCAGAAAAATACCAAGCTTCCAAGGTACGGTTCAAGGTCAAGAGATCCTAAGGCCACTCTGGTAGATGCTCTGGCGGTTCCTTGGGATTTTGGTCTAGCATACTTGTTTCCTCAGTTTGCGCTCCTTCCACAAGTTATTGCTCTATCAAACAAGAGAGAGCATTGGTAATTCTTATAGCTCCTGCATGGCCTTGCAGGATCTGGTATGCAGACCTAGTGAAGATGTCATCTTGGCCGCCTTGGAGGTTGCCTTTGAGGAAGGACCTTCTAAATCAGGGTCCCTTCCTTCATCCAAATCTCATTTCTCTGAAGCTGACTGCTTGGAGATTGAACACTTAGTTTTGTCTAAGCGTGGATTTTCTGAGTCGGTCATTGAGACCATGATCCAGGCTCACAAGCCTGTTACTCGAAAAATTTACCATAAGGTATGGCGTAAATACCTTTATTGGTGTGAATCTAAGGGCTACTCTTTGAGTAGGGTCAGGATTCCTAGAATTTTGTCTTTTCTCCAGGAAGGTCTGGAGAAAGGGATGTCAGTCAGTTCTCTGAAAGGTCAGATTTTTGCATGATCTAGTTTGTTACACAAGCGTCTGGCGGATGTGCCAGGTGTTCAATTTTTTTGTCAGGCCCTGGTAAGAATCAGGCCTGTGATTAAACCTGTTGATCCTCCTTGGAGCCTTAATCTTGTTTTTAAAGTTTTGCAGCAGGGTCCGTTTGAGCCTATGCATTCCATATATATTAAGTTGCTATCGTGGAAGGCTTTGTTTCTTATTGCTATCTCTTCTGCTCTGAGAGTTTCGGAACTCTCGGCTTTGCAGTGTGATTCGCCTTACCTTATCTTTCATGCGGATAAGGCGGTTCTTCATACTAAATTGGGGTTTCTTCCTAAAGTGGTTTCAGATAGGAATATTAATCAGGAAATTGTTGTTCCTTCTCTCTGTCCCAATACTTCTTCTCATAAAGAACGTCTGTTGCACTACTTGGATATTGTGCATGCTCAAAAATTCTACCTACAGGCGACTAAGGATTTTTGAAAGTCTTCTGCCCTGTTTGTTTCTCAGGAATGTGTAAGGGTCAGAAGGCTACTTCTATTTCTCTTTCCCTCTGGTTGAGCAGTATGATTCGTTTTGCTTATGAGACTGCTGGACAGCAGCCTCCTGAGAGAATTACAGCTCATTCCACTAGGGCTGTCTCCTCTTTTTGGGCTTTCAAAAATGAAGCTTCTGTGGAACAGATTTGCAAGGCTGCAACTTGGTCCTCTCTGCATAATTTTTCCAAATTTGATACTTTTGCCTCGCCTGAGGCCTCTTTTGGGAGAAAGGTTCTTCAAGCGGTGATGTTATCTGTTTAGGTCTGCCTGTCTTGTTCTCCCTCTCTGTACATTCTTTGTCCTCTAGCTTGGGTATTGGTTCCAACTAGTAATTGAATGACATTGTGGACTCTCCATACTTTAGGAAAGAAAACAAAGTTTATGCTTACCTGATAAATTTCTTTCTTTCCAGATATGGAGAGTCCAAGACCCCACCCTTTATTAAGACAGTTATTTTTTACTAAACCTCATGCACCTCTACACTTTTGTGTTATTCCTTTTCCATTTCCCTTCGGTCGAATGACTGGGGATTATGGGTAGGGGAGCTTTACTGTGGTGCTCTTTGCCTCCTCCTGCTGGCCAGGAGTGATATACCCACTAGTAATTAAATGACGTTGTGGACTCTCCATATCCGTAAATAAATAAATGTATCAGGTAAGCATAAATTTAGTTTTTTCAGGGAAGATTTGCAGACTGCCTCTCTTTTCCTACAGATGGCTCATTCTCCATCTGTAGCACAATATATGGAAGTAGTGGGTCTTATGGTAGCAGCATCAGACATGCTCACTTTAATCTTCATCCTTTCCAATTGTCCATGCTTCAAAAGTGGTCAAAGGATTGTTGGAACAGCACATAGAGCTCAGTTCTTCAGTTAAACAATCTCTCTCATGGTGGAGGGAAAGGTTCTATTTGACCCAAGGAGCTTCTTTTCTTCAGCCTATCTGGACCGTAGTCACAACTTATGCAAGTCTGATGTGTTGGGGTGCCGTTTTGGAGTCTCGAAGGGCGCATGGAGTATGGTTTCCCTCTGGAGGCAAGGTTACCTATCAGCATCCTAGAATTTTATCTGATTCTTCAGGCCCTTCAATCTTCACTCCTTCTCAAACAGGAAAAAAATAATTTGAATCCAGTCAGACAATGCCACTGCCGTGGTATACATCAATCATCAGGGAGGGACTTGAATTCCCTTAACTATGCGAGAGCTATCTCACAGGGAAGAGGAAAACCACTGAACCCTTTTGACCATTCACATTCCATGAGTGAACAATTGGGAAACAGAGTACCTAAGTCGTCAGTCTGTCCATCCAGGGGAATGGTCTCTTGTTCAGGATGTGTTCGATCAATTAGTCCTGAGGTGGCATATTCCATAAATAGATCTCATGGCGTCCTGATTGAACCACAAAATTCCAGTTTATTGTGCCATGTCAAGAGATCCAAGGGCTCACATGACTGATGTTCTAGTCTGCCCTTGGAACTTCGTCTGGCCTATCTATTTCCTTCATTTGTACTTCTTCCGAGAGTCATTGCAAGAATCAAACAGGAATTCGCTTCTGTAATTCTCATACATCCGGCATGGCCCTCCAGAACTTGGTATGCGGACCTAATACAGATGTCATCTCTTCATCCATGGGTTCTTTCCCTAAGGAATGATCTGCTGTCTCAAGGACCCTTGTATCAACTCAAATCTCTTAATTTGATGGCCTGGAGGTTGAACGACTAGTTCTCAACAACAGAAGTTTCCCAGATTCTATTATTTCTGTGTGATTGTCTTTCTTACTTCCTTATAGGCTACTTATAGGGGAGAACCATAAAGATAATGCAATGGATGCTTCCTATTTCCTCTACTCCCACAAAGGCTGCTCATGGGAAATAAACATAAATATAATGCATTAATGGGGCCTCCTATAATCTAATCCCATGATCCCAAATGTAAGGATTCCACTCCTGGTTTTCATTGTTACTGCAGCTTACCTTACTCACCTGTATTTAAGACATGTCTCCGCCCCAAACAAGTGCTTAGTTATTGTGTTCATGTCAGCTAAGCTCTATGCACTGTTTGCTGATCGTGTCTAAAATTCAGGAGATTGAAAGCAAATATTACCCCAAACTTTGGATTTACAAATACCAGCTGCAGCTGGTCCATTTAAAGACTTATCCTGCCTGACTGTGCTGAATTCCCAAAGTTCTCACTACTTGTTTCATAACAGCCAGCTCCTGCGCTCCCACTGGGAATTGTAACTGCTCCAGAGTTCACATACAACCCGGGACTCACCGGAGCATCGCCGGGATTAACCTCAAGTGAGTTAAAACCAAAAGTACCTTCCACTGGTACAAGGACTTCCTAACCTCATATCGAAGAGGATTGTTACCTTTTCATCGGCTATACAAGATTAACAAGCCGCCTTCAAAGTAGCGCTATGGACCCGCTGTGACGTCACCCGCTGGGGAAACTCCTCGGAATCAGTCACGCCCCTGTCAGCCGCTGCAAGGTTCTGCGCTCTGTCTCCCTGCCTCTCGAGAAGACACTACAGCTGTCAGCTGCTGCAGAGGCGAGATCTCATTCAGACGCAGTCTGTTTAGCAACAAGGTAACAGAGTAAGCCGCTCATTGCCTACTTTGATACTTTAATTAAAGGCAACGTTACAACACAATTCCTTCCCAGTTACTGAACTGAATATTGTTACATTTAACAGTAGCCATATTCCACTGATATTGACATTTTAAGTCATCCGAGAAAAACTCACTCTGAATCTTCACAGCCTATGCTGAAACAATAGTCTGTAATTCAGAGTGGAACATTCATACTACTAATACTCTGGCAGTTGAGATCCATCACAAGATACACCATTACAGAATAACTAAGCCTGTATTATGGATCCAGCCGAGCTCCCACAAATTGTCTTCAACTTGTCCCAAAGGGTAGACCAACTCAGTCAGGGACTAAGAGAGTTACAATTGGAGAATGAGACTTTGCGAAAGGTCATAAAAGACACCATCACTCCAAAACTGACAGCCCATGAGACCTCTCCTGAACCTTTTGTTGCTCCACCAGATCTTTTCCATGGAGAGAGGAATCAATATCGCCACTTCAAAAATGCTTGCCTGCTCAATTTCAGTCTCAAACCCAAGACCTATCCAAATGATAGGGTAAAAGTTCTTACCATGATTAGTTACTTAAGGGGAGAACCCTGCATATGGGCTGACACTCTATTCGAGACCAACAATCCGGTCCTATCATCCTTCTCATCATTTCTTGACGTTATGGATGAATTGTATAACGATGCCAATCTCCAGATTACGGCTGAGAGCAAAATGAGGAAATTGAAACAAGGAACTAGACCCGTGGAACATTACATAACGGAGTTCAAACAATACTCAATTGACTCCCAATGGAATGCCATAGCTCTCAGAAATCAATTCAGGCTTGACCTTTCTGATGCAGTCAAGGATGAACTAGCAAGAACAGAATTACCAGAGACCCTTGAAGCCCTTATGAGATTAAGTAGCCAAATCGATAGAAGATTGAGGGAGAGAAGAGCAGAACGGCAATACCCAGACCAGGCATATAAAAAGGTTTCCACTCCTTGCCAACCTATTCGCAGGTCAAATAGTCCTAGTCCTGGTGGAGCTGAAGCCATGGACATAAGTATCTTCAGGGGGCCTCTTCCTCCAGAAGAACGTTTGAGAAGGAAGACCAGGGGTCTTTGTATGTACTGTGGAGACTCATCCCATAGTGTTAAGGATTGCCCTTCTATACCCCAGAAAAAGAACAGTAAGTGCAACACTAACCTTACATCTCAGGTAGTACTTAACAAACCTCTTCACTGTTCTCTACTTTTGTCTTTACAGTGGGCAAGTAAGCAGATGACCATCCCAGCCATCGTGGACACAGGAGCTCAAGGGAACTACATCGACAGCTCTTTAGTGTCTATCAATAAAATACCTCTGATCAAAAAATTGTCTCCGATTTCACTTCGCGTTGTTGATGGCTCTGAGATCTCATCTGGGCCTATTACACATCACACTATCCCTCTTTCAGCCACTACATTAAAAAATCACCATGAACACCTCTCTTTCGATGTGATTGCATCTCCTCTATTTCCAATTGTTCTTGGGTTAACTTGGCTACAACTACATGAGCCTCAGATCAGTTGGAAATCTCTCCAAATTCATTTTAACTCACAGTATTGCCAACAAACATGTATCAGGCAGCCGCTACTTTCTCTGACCTCCACTTCTGAGTCTCTTGTACCACTTGAATACACTCACTTCTCAGAAGTTTTTAGTAAAAAGGAGGCAGAAACACTTCCCCCTCATCGTTCTTACGACTGCCCCATTGATTTAAAACCAGGTACTTCCCCACCTATAGGGCACTTATACCCGCTCTGTCAATCCGAACTAGACCACCTGAAAACTTACTTAGACGAGAACTTGAAGAAAGGATTCATTCGTCCTTCTGTCTCGCCAGCCGGAGCTGGAATATTTTTTGTCTGGAACAAGGACAATACCCTACGCCCTATCATCGACTTCAGACAGCTAAACAAGATCACCATCAAAAACCGCTACCCACTCCCACTCATTCCGGAACTCATCGAGAGACCACGGCATGCTACTATATACACTAAGTTGGATCTGAGGGGAGCATACAATCTTGTACGCATCAGAGAGGGCGATGAATGGCTCACTGCTTTTAGAACAAGATATGGATTATATGAATACCTGGTTATGCCTTTCGGTCTCACCAACGCACCTGCAACCTTCCAGTTTTTCATAAATGACATCTTCCACGATCTACTCGACATCTGTGTCATTGTTTACTTAGATGACATCTTGATTTATTCCTCAAATACAACTGACCACATAAAACATGTTAGTTGGGTTCTGTCACGACTCCAGGTCCACCGGCTCTACGCCAAACTGGAAAAATGCATTTTTCACACTAGGACTATAGAATTCCTTGGTTATTTCATCAGCCCTGAGGGAATTCAGATGCAAGAGGGCAAAGTTGAAGCAGTGAAATCATGGCCTACTCCTGTTACCAGAAAGGACCTACAAAAATTCCTTGGGTTCAGTAACTATTATAGAAAATTCATTCGTAATTTTTCTAGAATTTCGAAACCCCTTACCAAACTTACCAGCCCAAATTGTGCATTCCGGTGGTCGAAAGAAGCTGCTGATGCATTCAGTTTCCTGAAGGATTCCTTTTCCTCCGCTCCTATCTTAAAATACCCTGATCCCCACCTACAGTACGTTTTGGAAGTTGATTCTTCGGATTATGCACTCTGTGCAGTCCTTTCACAACGCAAGACACCTAAAGACCCTCTATTCCCTATTGGGTTCTTCTCCAAGATTATGTCATCTGCAGAAATGAATTACTCCATAGGAGATAAAGAATTACTGGCTATCAAAAGAGCGCTGGAATTCTGGAGACATCTTCTCGAAAGTACCTCCAGTCCCATCATAATATATACTGACCACCGTAACCTCGAATTTCTACAAAACAACAAAACTTTATCCGGCAGACAAGTAAGATGGAGCCTCTTCTTTAGTCGTTTTGGTTTCCAAATCTTGTACAGGCCCGGATCAAAAAATGGAAAGGCAGATGCCCTTTCCCGTAGAGATCCAAGACCCATTCAGGAACAATTGCCTAGTTGTATGTTGCCACCTACGAGATTCCTGGCTCCACTGTCTATCTCAGTTCCAGACTATGAAGCTGCCTTAGATTCAGAAAACCGAACCCCATTGAATTCCCTGATTAGGAAAGATGGCTTGTATTTTCATGGCTCTAAGTTATATGTCCCAGAAACACTTAGAGCGCAAATTATCAAGGAACACCATGACCCTCCTCTACTTGGTCATGCGGGTATCAGACGCACCAAAGAGTTAATAACTAGGACTTACTGGTGGCCATCCATGGAAAATACTATTAAGGAAAATATTCACCAGTGTAACAGTTGCATAGTATCCAAACCTGAGAGACGACTTCCATACGGACACCTTATGCCATTGGAAATTCCCAAGTCACCTTGGGCTCACTTAGGTATGGATTTTATAGTTGACTTACCACCAAGCTCTGGACTCACAACCATAGTAGTCGTTACAGATCACTTCACTAAAATGGCCCATTTTATTGCTTATCACAAGCTACCTACTTCTTTGGAAACAGCACAGTTGTTCTTGAACAACGTAGTACGATATCATGGATTACCGACTGTCTTGACCACTGACAGAGGGAGCCAGTTCACCTCAAAGTTTTGGAAAGCACTCACTAAGACACTTCAAATTGAACAACGGCTAAGTACTGCCTTTCACCCTCAGACGAATGGCCAAACTGAAAGGTTAAATCAATGGCTCGAGCAATATTTACGTTGCTACTGTTCTTACCATCAAAACAAATGGTCATCCTTCCTCGCCATGGCTGAATTTTCGTACAACAACACGATCAATAGTACCACCAATTACTCCCCTTTCTTAGCAAACTATGGTTTCAATCCTAGATTCAGTTTCCAACATTCTTCCTCTGAAAATACACCATCTGTTGACGAATTAATACAAGGGCTGGCTGAAAACTTCCAGCATATACGCACCAATATACTGCATGCACAAGCATCTCAGAAAAAGTACTATGACTTACGACGAAGAGCCGCCCCGAAGTATATAGTAGGGGACTTGGTATGGTTGTCGACTAAAAACATTAAACTACACGTGCCCAAGAAAAAACTGGCCAGTTTATTCATCGGTCCATTCAAGATTACTCATATCATAAACGAGAATGCTGTCACATTGGATCTGCCTGATTCATTGGTAATCCACCCCACCTTCCACGTCTCTTTGC
This sequence comes from Bombina bombina, assembly GCF_027579735.1. Taxonomy (NCBI): domain Eukaryota; kingdom Metazoa; phylum Chordata; class Amphibia; order Anura; family Bombinatoridae; genus Bombina; species Bombina bombina. The sequence continues at coordinate 220,987,340 of NC_069505.1, read as the reverse complement.
TCAAGCCTTATGTAGGTCAAAACCCTCCTACGCCTCTCCTTCCTCCTGATCCTGAACACCTGGACACAAACGTCTATGAAGTTCAAGATCTTTTAGATTCAAGGTATTCGAATGGTGAACTTCAGTACCTCGTGAGGTGGAAAGGTTTTTCTCCTGAGGAAGACTCCTGGGAACCCCATACCCACATTGATGCTACGAGACTAGTTGCACGCTTCCATAGACGTTTTCCACACAGACCTAAACATCCAGCCGTGGTCGGCTTGCTTGAGGGGGGGGACATGTAAGGATTCCACTCCTGGTTTTCATTGTTACTGCAGCTTCCCTTACTCACCTGTATTTAAGACATGTCTCCGCCCCAAGCAAGTGCTTAGTTATTGTGTTCATGTCAGCTAAGCTCTATGCACTGTTTGCTGATCATGTCTAAAATTCAGGAGATTGAAAGCAAATATTACCCCAAACTTTGGATTTACAAATACCAGCTGCAGCTGGTCCATTTAAAGACTTATCCTGCCTGACTGTGCTGAATTCCCAAAGTTCTCACTACTTGTTTCATAACAGCCAGCTCCTGCGCTCCCACTGGGAGTTGTAATCAGTCACGCCCCTGTCAGCGGCTGCAAGGTTCTGCGCTCTGTCTCCCTGCCTATCGAGAAGACACTACAGCTGTCAGCTGCTGCAGAGGCGAGATCTCATTCAGACACAGTCTGTTTAGCAACAAGGTAACAACAGAGTAAGCCGCTCATTGCCTACTTTGATACTTTAATTAAAGGCAACGTTACAACACAATTCCTTCCCAGTTACTGAACTGAATATTGTTACATTTAACAGTAGCCATATTCCACTGATATTGACTTTTTAAGTCATCCGAGAAAAACTCACTCTGAATCTTCACAGCCTATGCTGAAACAATAGTCTGTAATTCAGAGTGGAACATTCATACTACTAATACTCTGGCAGTTGAGATCCATCACAAGATACACCATTACACCAAAGCAATTCCTTTTTCTCACCTTCTGCCTGTACTACACGTGATAGGGGGCATACTAGCTATTTTTGTCCATAACTAGGTTCACATCACTGAGGAACCTTCAAACTGTCTCTGGGCTCTTAATTTAATACCCCATTAAACTCATAACAGCTCACACTGTACCTTTCTTATAAGACAGAGAAAATCCTGGTAACTGGTCAACATAGCTATATTCTCCCAAAACAAGTTACAAAAATAAAGAAAAATGTCTCTATTATCTCCTCCAAAAAAATATTTCCCTACAGAAGCAGTGGAATAGTGAGGGACTAGAGGCAGGAATTTGCCCCAAGTGCCGGTCTAATGGTTTCTAAAAGTGATGATGGGCAGAGCAGGGTGGGCAGGGAAAGGTATATGATGCTGCCAGCTGAGATTGCATTTCGCCGGGTGAAGCAGGTCTTCTTAATCTCTACCATTAACCAATATGACAGAGGAATTTCAAGCAACTCTGTGCACCTTATTAGCAAAATTCGAGCGGAGGATGGATAATAGGTTCCATGATCTCTCGAACATTATCAAATCTGCCCGCACAGAAGATGGAGGCAGACAGCCAATAAGTTCTGTGGAAGATTTCCCTAAACCAACTAAGGACTATCGTGTTACAGATCAGACCCGAGTACCTCCAACGAAACAGTATAGAGGAACATCAGATTGCATTATCCAAAAATGCGCTGATACCTATGCAGAGAGATACTCTTCAGCGGGCCAGCCCACTCCTACTGCAACAATGCTAGACCTCAGGACGATGATCGCTGTCCCGGTAATGAATAATGAGCAGCTCTCAGACATAGAATACCTGTCACACAAACAGATACCCACACCAACTCCATGCCTGAAGAGGGATCAGAAAATCGGCTCCTCATCTAAGTCGCTTGGCTGGGGAGGTACTGCCGACTCCCGTAGCCAAGACTTTGTCCTACCCGTAACCATGAGACATGGGATGGCGGGGTTGATTGTGATTCTTCTATCCAATCCCGGATACGACCTGGCTGGTGGGACTTCACAAGTTATTCCACCCGCCAAAGGTGAATTCATCAGCTGCAAGTGGGACAACTCCTGCGGTAGAAAAATCTGGTCCCGTTCTGGCATAGGCTAGGGTAAAAGCCCATTCCGCAATATGTGAGCCTGTCCATACGACGGAACAAAGTGGGCTCTAGTCAGCGGAACTTTAATGCTACCACCACGCGGCAGGGATCAAGTCAGAATTTCTCCTTGAGAGGGTTCCCCATTAATCTTTGGGACATACTGCAGGTAATCTGCCTGATAACAGAACTTTGTGCAGAGACACGCTACTAGTCTAACCGGATCATGCCCCATTTCAAACAAACGGCATTCTATCGATCCATCCACAATATTATTATTATTCTGTTTAATGTTATGTTTCTCTTATGTACACGTTTGTATTTTTTTTTCCTTTTTTTCTCTCAATGTAGCCAATTCATAGGGCCCTTTGGAAGCAGCCAAGTATCTAGACAGTAAGGTAACGCCTCTGTCTTGACCTGAGGTGTCATGTTAAGGATTAGGGCGCACTTCACACTCGCTGTTATAAGAGGACACTTGTACGTCTACATTTCATTCACTTCCCCCTGTTAGAAGGTAGTCAAAATACTTTTGCACATTGGGATATGTAATACAGGGTGTTGCTCTGTAGAGTGTTAGCTTAACAGTTAGCGCCTGTTCCATACATCTTATGACCTATGTATTCCTGCATTCTGGCTTGACCTCTGGTGCAATTTCTCTTTACCAGGGTGATTCTACCTATTAGCTATGTATGGTCTCTCAGTAGTACTGCAGGCGCTGTATGTTATTCACATTCTATGGCAGATCTCGAGCAGAAATACACCACATGAGCTATTATGGCCTATTCATCAAACTTAAACTGTTCAATCCCACACATTAGATTACACATAATAGGAGCCTAAATACATCTTGGATCTACTATTCAAATCACCACTCTAGCTACATTACAAATGGTTTTAGCAATAGAGAAACATTGGATCCTAGATCAGGATAGTTTACACTTTAGACAGTAGATTTCCTATAGCACCCCTCAGAGAGACATACACTCATACCTTTTATGGGATCTCATGAATATTAGTA